>NW_026288731.1:75000-212500 GCF_023373465.1 Oncorhynchus keta | reverse complement strand
ATACCTGCTGCCCTCTAACACACATACAATACCTGCTGCCCTCTAACACACATACAATACCTGCTGCCCCTAACACACATACAATACCTGCTGCCCTCTAACACACATACAATACCTGCTGCCCTCTAACCTGAATGAAAGAAGGGAGGGAGTTATTTATTTATATTCAACCTTTATTTAACTGGAGGGATGGAGTTGGGTTGGAGGGATGGAGTTGGGTTGGAGGGATGGAGTCAGGTTGGAGGGATGGAGTCAGGTTGGAGGGATGGAGTCAGGTTGGAGGGATGGAGTCAGGTTAGAGGGATGGAGTCAGGTTGGAGGGATGGAGTCAGGTTAGAGGGATGGAGTCAGGTTAGAGGGATGGAGTCAGGTTGGAGGGATGGAGTCAGGTTAGAGGGATGGAGTCAGGTTAGAGGGATGGAGTCAGGTTGGAGGGATGGAGTCAGGTTAGAGGGATGGAGTCAGGTTGGAGGGATGGAGTCAGGTTAGAGGGATGGAGTCAGGTTGGAGGGATGGAGTCAGGTTAGAGGGATGGAGTCAGGTTGGAGGGATGGAGTCAGGTTGGAGGGATGGAGTCAGGTTGGAGGGATGGAGTCAGGTTAGAGGGATGGAGTCAGGTTGGAGGGATGGAGTCAGGTTGGAGGGATGGAGTCAGGTTAGAGGGATGGAGTCAGGTTGGAGGGATGGAGTCAGGTTAGAGGGATGGAGTCAGGTTGGAGGGATGGAGTCAGGTTGGAGGGATGGAGTCAGGTTAGAGGGATGGAGTCAGGTTAGAGGGATGGAGTCAGGTTAGAGGGTTGGAGTCAGGTTAGAGTCAGGATGGAGTCAGGTTGGAGGGATGGAGTCAGGTTAGAGGGATGGAGTCAGGTTGGAGGGATGGAGTCAGGTTGGAGGGATGGAGTCAGGTTAGAGGGATGGAGTCAGGTTAGAGGGATGGAGTCAGGTTGGAGGGATGGAGTCAGGTTGGAGGGATGGAGTCAGGTTAGAGGGATGGAGTCAGGTTAGAGGGATGGAGTCAGGTTAGAGTCAGGTTGGAGGGATGGAGTCAGGTTAGAGGGATGGAGTCAGGTTGGAGGGATGGAGTCAGGTTGGAGGGATGGAGTCAGGTTGGAGGGATGGAGTCAGGTTAGAGGGATGGAGTCAGGTTAGAGGGATGGAGTCAGGTTAGAGGGATGGAGTCAGGTTAGAGGGATGGTTGTTGATATAGATGCTCCTCTCTATGGAGTCAGGTTAGAGGGATGGAGTCAGGTTGGAGGGATGGAGTCAGGTTAGAGGGATGGAGTCAGGTTAGAGGGATGGAGTCAGGTTGGAGGGATGGAGTCAGGTTAGAGGGATGGAGTCAGGTTGGAGGGATGGAGTCAGGTTGGAGGGATGGAGTCAGGTTGGAGGGATGGAGTCAGGGTGGAGGGATGGAGTCAGGTTGGAGGGATGGAGTCAGGTTAGAGGGATGGAGTCAGGTTAGAGGGATGGAGTCAGGTTAGAGGGATGGAGTCAGGTTAGAGGGATGGAGTCAGGTTAGAGGGATGGAGTCAGGTTGGAGGGATGGAGTCAGGTTAGAGGGATGGAGTCAGGTTGGAGGGATGGAGTCAGGTTAGAGGGATGGAGTCAGGTTAGAGGGATGGAGTCAGGTTAGAGGGATGGAGTCAGGTTAGAGGGATGGAGTCAGGTTGGAGGGATGGAGTCAGGTTAGAGGGATGGAGTCAGGTTAGAGGGATGGAGTCAGGTTAGAGGGATGGAGTCAGGTTGGAGGGATGGAGTCAGGTTAGAGGGATGGAGTCAGGTTGGAGGGATGGAGTCAGGTTGGAGGGATGGAGTCAGGTTAGAGGGTTGGAGTCAGGTTAGAGGGATGGAGTCAGGTTAGAGGGATGGAGTCAGGTTAGAGGGATGGAGTCAGGTTGGAGGGTTGGTTGTTGATATAGCTGCTCCTCTCTATGGAGTCAGGTTGGAGGGATGGAGTCAGGTTGGAGTCAGGATGGAGGGATGGAGTCAGGTTGGAGGGATGGAGTCAGGTTGGAGGGATGGAGTCAGGTTAGAGGGATGGAGTCAGGTTAGAGGGATGGAGTCAGGTTAGAGGGATGGTTGTTGATATAGCTGCTCCTCTCTATGGAGTCAGGTTGGAGGGATGGAGTCAGGTTAGAGGGATGGTTGTTGATATAGATGCTCCTCTCTATGGAGTCAGGTTGGAGGGATGGAGTCAGGTTAGAGGGATGGAGTCAGGTTGGAGGGATGGAGTCAGGTTAGAGGGATGGAGTCAGGTTGGAGGGATGGAGTCAGGTTGGAGGGATGGAGTCAGGTTAGAGGGATGGAGTCAGGTTGGAGGGATGGAGTCAGGTTGGAGGGATGGAGTCAGGTTAGAGGGATGGAGTCAGGTTAGAGGGATGGAGTCAGGTTAGAGGGATGGAGTCAGGTTAGAGGGATGGAGTCAGGTTAGAGGGATGGAGTCAGGTTAGAGGGATGGAGTCAGGTTGGAGGGTTGGAGTCAGGTTGGAGGGATGGAGTCAGGTTAGAGGGATGGAGTCAGGTTGGAGGGTTGGAGTCAGGTTGGAGGGATGGAGTCAGGTTGGAGGGATGGAGTCAGGTTAGAGGGATGGAGTCAGGTTGGAGGGATGGAGTCAGGTTGGAGGGATGGAGTCAGGTTAGAGGGATGGAGTCAGGTTGGAGGGATGGAGTCAGGTTGGAGGGATGGAGTCAGGTTAGAGGGATGGAGTCAGGTTAGAGGGATGGAGTCAGGTTGGAGGGATGGAGTCAGGTTGGAGGGATGGAGTCAGGTTGGAGGGATGGAGTCAGGTTGGAGGGATGGAGTCAGGTTGGAGGGATGGAGTCAGGTTAGAGGGATGGAGTCAGGTTAGAGGGATGGAGTCAGGTTAGAGTCAGGTTGGAGGGATGGAGTCAGGTTAGAGGGATGGAGTCAGGTTGGAGGGATGGAGTCAGGTTGGAGGGATGGAGTCAGGTTGGAGGGATGGAGTCAGGTTAGAGGGATGGAGTCAGGTTGGAGGGATGGAGTCAGGTTGGAGGGATGGAGTCAGGTTAGAGGGATGGAGTCAGGTTGGAGGGATGGAGTCAGGTTAGAGGGATGGAGTCAGGTTGGAGGGATGGAGTCAGGTTGGAGGGATGGAGTCAGGTTGGAGGGATGGAGTCAGGTTGGAGGGATGGAGTCAGGTTGGAGGGATGGAGTCAGGTTGGAGGGATGGAGTCAGGTTAGAGGGATGGAGTCAGGTTAGAGGGATGGAGTCAGGTTGGAGGGATGGAGTCAGGTTAGAGGGATGGAGTCAGGTTAGAGGGATGGAGTCAGGTTAGAGGGATGGAGTCAGGTTGGAGGGATGGAGTCAGGTTAGAGGGATGGAGTCAGGTTAGAGGGATGGAGTCAGGTTAGAGGGATGGAGTCAGGTTAGAGGGATGGAGTCAGGTTGGAGGGATGGAGTCAGGTTAGAGGGATGGTGTCAGGTTAGAGGGATGGAGTCAGGTTAGAGGGATGGAGTCAGGTTAGAGGGATGGAGTCAGGTTGGAGGGATGGAGTCAGGTTAGAGGGATGGAGTCAGGTTGGAGGGATGGAGTCAGGTTGGAGGGATGGAGTCAGGTTAGAGGGATGGAGTCAGGTTAGAGGGATGGAGTCAGGTTAGAGGGATGGAGTCAGGTTAGAGGGATGGAGTCAGGTTGGAGGGTTGGTTGTTGATATAGCTGCTCCTCTCTATGGAGTCAGGTTGGAGGGATGGAGTCAGGTTGGAGTCAGGATGGAGGGATGGAGTCAGGTTGGAGGGATGGAGTCAGGTTGGAGGGATGGAGTCAGGTTAGAGGGATGGAGTCAGGTTAGAGGGATGGAGTCAGGTTAGAGGGATGGTTGTTGATATAGCTGCTCCTCTCTATGGAGTCAGGTTGGAGGGATGGAGTCAGGTTAGAGGGATGGTTGTTGATATAGATGCTCCTCTCTATGGAGTCAGGTTGGAGGGATGGAGTCAGGTTAGAGGGATGGAGTCAGGTTGGAGGGATGGAGTCAGGTTAGAGGGATGGAGTCAGGTTGGAGGGATGGAGTCAGGTTGGAGGGATGGAGTCAGGTTAGAGGGATGGAGTCAGGTTGGAGGGATGGAGTCAGGTTGGAGGGATGGAGTCAGGTTAGAGGGATGGAGTCAGGTTAGAGGGATGGAGTCAGGTTAGAGGGATGGAGTCAGGTTGGAGGGATGGAGTCAGGTTAGAGGGATGGAGTCAGGTTAGAGGGATGGAGTCAGGTTGGAGGGTTGGAGTCAGGTTGGAGGGATGGAGTCAGGTTAGAGGGATGGAGTCAGGTTGGAGGGTTGGAGTCAGGTTGGAGGGATGGAGTCAGGTTAGAGGGATGGAGTCAGGTTAGAGGGATGGAGTCAGGTTGGAGGGATGGAGTCAGGTTGGAGGGATGGAGTCAGGTTAGAGGGATGGAGTCAGGTTGGAGGGATGGAGTCAGGTTGGAGGGATGGAGTCAGGTTAGAGGGATGGAGTCAGGTTAGAGGGATGGAGTCAGGTTGGAGGGATGGAGTCAGGTTGGAGGGATGGAGTCAGGTTGGAGGGATGGAGTCAGGTTGGAGGGATGGAGTCAGGTTAGAGGGATGGAGTCAGGTTAGAGGGATGGAGTCAGGTTAGAGGGATGGAGTCAGGTTGGAGGGATGGAGTCAGGTTAGAGGGATGGAGTCAGGTTAGAGGGATGGAGTCAGGTTAGAGGGATGGAGTCAGGTTGGAGGGATGGAGTCAGGTTGGAGGGATGGAGTCAGGTTAGAGGGATGGTTGTTGATATAGCTGCTCCTCTCTATGGAGTCAGGTTGGAGGGATGGAGTCAGGTTAGAGGGATGGAGTCAGGTTAGAGGGATGGAGTCAGGTTAGAGGGATGGAGTCAGGTTGGAGTCAGGTTAGAGGGATGGAGTCAGGTTGGAGTCAGGTTAGAGGGATGGAGTCAGGTTGGAGGGATGGAGTCAGGTTGGAGGGATGGAGTCAGGTTAGAGGGATGGAGTCAGGTTGGAGGGATGGAGTCAGGTTAGAGGGATGGAGTCAGGTTGGAGTCAGGATGGAGTCAGGTTAGAGGATGGAGTCAGGTTGGAGGGATGGAGTCAGGTTAGAGGGATGGAGTCAGGTTAGAGGGATGGAGTCAGGTTGGAGTCAGGATGGAGTCAGGTTAGAGGGATGGAGTCAGGTTAGAGGGATGGAGTCAGGTTGGAGGGATGGTTGTTGATATAGCTGCTCCTCTCTATGGAGTCAGGTTGGAGGGATGGAGTCAGGTTAGAGGGATGGAGTCAGGTTAGAGGGATGGAGTCAGGTTGGAGGGATGGAGTCAGGTTAGAGGGATGGAGTCAGGTTGGAGGGATGGAGTCAGGTTGGAGGGATGGAGTCAGGTTAGAGGGATGGAGTCAGGTTAGAGGGATGGAGTCAGGTTAGAGGGATGGAGTCAGGTTAGAGGGATGGAGTCAGGTTAGAGGGATGGAGTCAGGTTAGAGGGATGGAGTCAGGTTAGAGGGATGGAGTCAGGTTAGAGGGATGGAGTCAGGTTGGAGGGATGGAGTCAGGTTGGAGGGATGGAGTCAGGTTAGAGGGATGGAGTCAGGTTGGAGGGATGGAGTCAGGTTGGAGGGATGGAGTCAGGTTAGAGGGATGGAGTCAGGTTAGAGGGATGGAGTCAGGTTAGAGGGATGGAGTCAGGTTGGAGTCAGGATGGAGTCAGGTTGGAGGGATGGAGTCAGGTTGGAGGGATGGAGTCAGGTTGGAGGGTTGGAGTCAGGTTAGAGGGTTGGAGTCAGGTTAGAGGGATGGAGTCAGGTTGGAGGGATGGAGTCAGGTTAGAGGGTTGGAGTCAGGTTAGAGGGTTGGAGTCAGGTTAGAGGGATGGAGTCAGGTTAGAGGGATGGAGTCAGGTTAGAGGGATGGAGTCAGGTTAGAGGGATGGAGTCAGGTTGGAGGGATGGAGTCAGGTTGGAGGGATGGAGTCAGGTTAGAGGGATGGAGTCAGGTTAGAGGGATGGAGTCAGGTTAGAGGGATGGAGTCAGGTTGGAGGGATGGAGTCAGGTTAGAGGGATGGAGTCAGGTTGGAGGGATGGAGTCAGGTTAGAGGGATGGAGTCAGGTTGGAGGGATGGTTGTTGATATAGCTGCTCCTCTCTATGGAGTCAGGTTGGAGGGATGGAGTCAGGTTGGAGGGATGGAGTCAGGTTAGAGGGATGGAGTCAGGTTAGAGGGATGGAGTCAGGTTAGAGGGATGGAGTCAGGTTAGAGGGATGGAGTCAGGTTAGAGGGATGGAGTCAGGTTAGAGGGATGGAGTCAGGTTGGAGGGATGGAGTCAGGTTAGAGGGATGGAGTCAGGTTAGAGGGATGGAGTCAGGTTAGAGGGATGGAGTCAGGTTGGAGGGATGGAGTCAGGTTAGAGGGATGGAGTCAGGTTAGAGGGATGGAGTCAGGTTAGAGGGATGGAGTCAGGTTAGAGGGATGGAGTCAGGTTAGAGGGATGGAGTCAGGTTAGAGGGATGGAGTCAGGTTGGAGGGATGGAGTCAGGTTGGAGGGATGGAGTCAGGTTGGAGGGATGGAGTCAGGTTGGAGGGATGGAGTCAGGTTAGAGGGATGGAGTCAGGTTAGAGGGATGGAGTCAGGTTAGAGGGATGGAGTCAGGTTGGAGGGATGGAGTCAGGTTAGAGGGATGGAGTCAGGTTAGAGGGATGGAGTCAGGTTAGAGGGATGGAGTCAGGTTGGAGGGATGGAGTCAGGTTGGAGGGATGGAGTCAGGTTGGAGGGATGGAGTCAGGTTAGGTTGGAGGGATGGAGTCAGGTTGGAGGGATGGAGTCAGGTTAGAGGGATGGAGTCAGGTTAGAGGGATGGAGTCAGGTTAGAGGGATGGAGTCAGGTTGGAGGGATGGAGTCAGGTTGGAGGGATGGAGTCAGGTTGGAGGGATGGAGTCAGGTTAGAGGGATGGTTGTTGATGTAGCTGCTCCTCTCTATGGAGGCTGTTGGTGTGAATACTGTATTGTAGTATAATGACCTCTGGTGTGAATACTGTATTGTAGTATAATGACCTCTGGTGTGAATACTGTATTGTAGTATAATGACCTGGCTGTTGGTGTGAATACTGTATTGTAGTATAATGACCTCTGGTGTGAATACTGTATTGTAGTATAATGACCTCTGGTGTGAATACTGTATTGTAGTATAATGACCTCTGGTGTGAATACTGTATTGTAGTATAATGACCTCTGGTGTGAATACTGTATTGTAGTATAATGACCTCTGGTGTGAATACTGTATTGTAGTATAATGACCTCTGGTGTGAATACTGTATTGTAGTATAATGACCTGGCTGTTGGTGTGAATACTGTATTGTAGTATAATGACCTCTGGTGTGAATACTGTATTGTAGTATAATGACCTCTGGTGTGAATACTGTATTGTAGTATAATGACCTCTGGTGTGAATACTGTATTGTAGTATAATGACCTCTGGTGTGAATACTGTATTGTAGTATAGTGACCTCTGGTGTGAATACTGTATTGTAGTATAATGACCTCTGGTGTGAATACTGTATTGTAGTATAATGACCTCTGGTGTGAATACTGTATTGTAGTATAATGACCTGGCTGTTGGTGTGAATACTGTATTGTAGTATAATGACCTGGCTGTTGGTGTGAATACTGTATTGTAGTATAATGACCTGGCTGTTGGTGTGAATACTGTATTGTAGTATAATGACCTCTGGTGTGAATACTGTATTGTAGTATAATGACCTCTGGTGTGAATACTGTATTGTAGTATAATGACCTCTGGTGTGAATACTGTATTGTAGTATAATGACCTGGCAGTTGGTGTGAATACTGTATTGTAGTATAATGACCTCTGGTGTGAATACTGTATTGTAGTATAATGACCTCTGGTGTGAATACTGTATTGTAGTATAATGACCTGGCTGTTGGTGTGAATACTGTATTGTAGTATAATGACCTCTGGTGTGAATACTGTATTGTAGTATAATGACCTCTGGTGTGAATACTGTATTGTAGTATAATGACCTGGCTGTTGGTGTGAATACTGTATTGTAGTATAATGACCTCTGGTGTGAATACTGTATTGTAGTATAATGACCTCTGGTGTGAATACTGTATTGTAGTATAGTGACCTCTGGTGTGAATACTGTATTGTAGTATAATGACCTCTGGTGTGAATACTGTATTGTAGTATAATGACCTGGCTGTTGGTGTGAATACTGTATTGTAGTATAATGACCTCTGGTGTGAATACTGTATTGTAGTATAATGACCTCTGGTGTGAATACTGTATTGTAGTATAATGACCTCTGGTGTGAATACTGTATTGTAGTATAATGACCTCTGGTGTGAATACTGTATTGTAGTATAATGACCTCTGGTGTGAATACTGTATTGTAGTATAATGACCTCTGGTGTGAATACTGTATTGTAGTATAATGACCTCTGGTGTGAATACTGTATTGTAGTATAATGACCTCTGGTGTGAATACTGTATTGTAGTATAATGACCTCTGGTGTGAATACTGTATTGTAGTATAATGAGGTGTTTCTCTCTTAATGCTCTATATCTAACTCTCCTTTAAACTAGACTCTGTCTTTCTCTAATCTTCTTCTCGTGTCTCTCTGTCTCTCTCTCTGTCTCTCTCTCTGTCTCTCTCTCCCTCTCTCTCTTCCTCCCTCTCTCCCTCTCTCTCTTCTCTTCTCCCTTTCTCTCTCTCTCTCTGTCTCTCTCTCTCTCTCTCTCTCTCTCTCTCTCTCTCTCTCTCTCTCTCTCTCTCTTATTCAGAAATCACTCACAGCGAAGGAGACATTGACGCAGAAGGCGGAGCCTCGTCAACAGAAGGCGGAGCCTCGTCAACAGAAGGCGGAGCCTCGTCAACAGAAGGCAGAGCCTCGTCAACAGAAGGCAGAGCCTCGTCAACAGAAGGCGGATCCATCGGCTCTGAGGTCGGACTCTTCGTTGGCGTGGCCTGTTGCATCGTCCTCCTCCTATTGGTCATCGTGGTCCTACTGATGGTGGTGTGGCGGTACCACAGACGCCACGCCACGCCGGACAGGGACGTCCAACAGTCTCTGTCCCTCAACACCCTGGCCACGCCCAAGAGAGACAGCTACGGAGGGAGTAGCGAGGACATCCGCTCAGAGCCCAGCCACGCGGTGTTTCCTCCGAGGCCCTCTGACTCTGTGTTCTGTCGGCACCATGAGAGGGTCAGTGGAGACTACAGACATCCTGGTTATATGGTACAGGAGATGCCTCCACAGAGTCCTACTAATATATACTACAAGGTCTGAGGGACCTGTGGGTCTTCTCACAGGGGGCCAAGGACCAATGGAATGAATGGAGGAGTTGTTCAGTCCCCCAATGAGGAAGAGGCGTCCTCACTGTGTGCTTTATGAAGTCAGTGGGCCAAGCTGTGTGCTTTATGAAGTCAGTGGGCCAAGCTGTGTGCTTTATGAAGTCAGTGGGCCAAGCTGTGTGCTTTATGAAGTCAGTGGGCCAAGCTGTGTGCTTTATGAAGTCAGTGGGCCAAGCTGTGTGCTTTATGAAGTCAGTGGGCCAAGCGGTGTGCTTTATTGTTTCAGGCCTGGGACGAGTCCGTCACCTTTCACTGTGTGAGCTTTTTTATTTTATTTTTAGAAAACACTCTGAACAATCTAGACATTATCAAGGCCGGAGAATCAAATCATTTGGGTCACGTTTTATTTCCTTGGAGAGAGGGAATGGATAAAGGCAGTAAAGACAGAGTGCATTCTGGGATTTTCACTAGGAAAGCTAACCCTGAGTTGGCAAAGACTTGCTGTTACATGTAATGCTGCTAAATGAGGAACTGTCCTCTTTTTGAATAAAGGAGATCCAGGCTTTAGACTCGGAGCACAATTTAGCAAATGGAAACTTGAAAATGTTTTTTTTTCTCTGTGAGAGATTATGAATATAATTTGTGTAAAACATTTTATTTTTGTGATATGGTATTTTGATGTTAACTCATGCTGAAATAAATGCCTCTTAATTATTTTTAGTGTCATAACTGTCAGTCTGTGTCAGGTAACAATGTCTCACTGTCACGATCGTCGTATTGGAACGGACCAAGGTGCAGCGTGGTGAGCGTACATTTTTATTTAATTTTGCAAACGTCGCCAACAAAACAATAATACAACAAAAAACGACCGTGACGCTCCGTAAGGTTGTACGAGCACAAACGAAGACAACTACCCACAACTACCAAAAGGGGAAAAAGGCTGCCTAAGTATGATTCCCAATCAGAGACAACCATAGACAGCTGTCCCTGATTGAGAACCCATGAGAACCACACCCGGCCAAAACATAGAAACAAACAACGTAGAATGCCCACCCCACATCACACCCCACCAATTAGAGAAGGTCTGGGCGTGACACTCACTGCTGATGTCCATCATGTTTCTGTTTATCAAGTGATATTTATGGGTGTTAAAACAGTGGAATCTACTGGCCCTTTATCTAATGGGTGTTAAACAGTGGAATCTACTGGCCCTTTATCTAATGGGTGTTAAACAGTGGAATCTACTGGCCCTTTATCTAATGGGTGTTAAACAGTGGAATCTACTGGCCCTTTATCTAATGGGTGTTAAACAGTGGAATCTACTGGCCCTTTATCTAATGGGTGTTAAACAGTGGAATCTACTGGCCCTTTATCTAATGGGTGTTAAACAGTGGAATCTACTGGCCCTTTATCTAATGGGTGTTAAACAGTGGAATCTACTGGCCCTTTATCTAATGGGTGTTAAACAGTGGAATCTACTGGCCCTTTATCTAATGGGTGTTAAACAGTGGAATCTACTGGCCCTTTATCTAATGGGTGTTAAACAGTGGAATCTACTGGCCCTTTATCTAATGGGTGTTAAACAGTGGAATCTACTGGCCCTTTATCTAATGGGTGTTAAACAGTGGAATCTACTGGCCCTTTATCTAATGGGTGTTAAACAGTGGAATCTACTGGCCCTTTATCTAATGGGTGTTAAACAGTGGTAATACAGTGGAATCTACTGGCCCTTTATTTAATGGGTGTTAAAACAGTGGAATCTACTGGCCCTTTATCTAATGGGTGTTAAACAGTGGAATCTACTGGCCCTTTATCTAATGGGTGTTAAACAGTGGAATCTACTGGCCCTTTATCTAATGGGTGTTAAACAGTGGAATCTACTGGCCCTTTATCATCCTGTCTTTGTAGATGACCTATCTGCAGCTTGACATTAGAAATCTAGGAATCTGACTGGGATCTACAGAATAAAGGGTGAGGGGGGTCAGTCAGTGTAGCCCTGGGTGTTGGGGGATGGGTTGTTGATGGTTGCTATAAGACGATAGGACTGAGGATGAATCTAGTTTTTAATGGAGGGTTGTCCTGCTTCAGGCTAGTCCTCCCTCCTCGTGTCAGAGGAGAGGAGAGGAGAGGAGCAGGGGGGAGGAGAGGAGAGAAGAGGAGAAGAGAGGAACACAGGGAACTGGAGAGCTCCAGGATCTATTCAGATAATGACCTCTAGTCCAGGGGTAGGAGAGGAGAGAGTCCCAGGAGGGCGAGGAGAAGGCCCAGCGTGATCCGGGGGAGGGAGGAGGCCGGGTTTGGCCGAGGAGAAGAGAAGGGAGGCAGTCATTGGAAATAAGAGAGGTTCTTAACTGACTTGCCTTGTTAAAATAAAGGTAAAATCTATTAATTTTCAACTTAAAAACATATGTCCACAGCTTTCTTTAAAGAGAGAATAGAGACTCTGGGATAATCTAGAGATAATAGAGACTCTGGGATAATCTAGAGGGAATAGAGACTCTGGGATAATCTAGAGAGAATAGAGAGAGGAGAGGGGAGATAATCTAGGAGAGGAGAGAGACTCTGGGATAATCTAGAGAGGAGAGGAGGGAGAGAGAGAATAGAGGAGGGATAATCTAGAGAGAATAGAGAGGGATAATCTAGAGAGGAGAGGATAATCTAGAGAGAATAGAGACTCTGGGATAATCTAGAGAGAATAGAGACTCTGGGATAATCTAGGTTTAGAGACTCTGGGATAATCTAGAGTAAATAGAGACTTTGTTCTTAACTGACTTGCCTTGTTAAAATAAAGGTTAAATCTAATAATTTTCAACTTAAAAAACATTTGTCCACAGCTTTCTTTTCTTTGTTTGTGTGTTGGTTGTGTTTCACATTATTATAATGTAGAAGTGCTTCGAAACACATTCTATTGTTATTTACAATAAAAGTGACTCCAAAATGACACAATACATTATTTACCGTTGTTTTCTATTGGGCAAAAAAATAATAATGTGAAACTCAACCAACACACAAACAGCAGAAATGACATCCAACACGTTTGTAGAGTCACAAGCGTGATGTCGTCATTGAGTGCTACGCATATAGGACCTAATAGTGCACCTTTTTAAGAAGTGAATCTGTCCCAATACTTTTTGGTTCCCTTTAAATGGGAGGGGACTTACGTTCAGAAAACGTTGTAATTTCTAAATGTTTCCCCCGATATGGATGATATAATACCCTCAAATTGAAGCTGACAGTCCTGCACTTTAACCTCATAGCCATTGAACCCTGACAGTCCTGCACTTTAACCTCATAGCCATTGAACCCTGACAGTCCTGCACTTTAACCTCATAGCCATTGAAGCTGACAGTCCTGCACTTTAACCTCATAGCCATTGAACCCTGACAGTCCTGCACTTTAACCTCATAGCCATTGAACCCTGACAGTCCTGCACTTTAACCTCATAGCCATTGAAGCTGACAGTCCTGCACTTTAACCTCATAGCCATTGAACCCTGACAGTCCTGCACTTTAACCTCATAGCCATTGAACCCTGACAGTCCTGCACTTTAACCTCATAGCCATTGAACCCTGACAGTCCTGCACTTTAACCTCATAGCCATTGAACCCTGACAGTCCTGCACTTTAACCTCATAGCCATTGAACCCTGACAGTCCTGCACTTTAACCTCATAGCCATTGAACCCTGACAGTCCTGCACTTTAACCTCATAGCCAGTCCTGCACTTTAACCTCATAGCCATTGAACCCTGACAGTCCTCACTTTAACCTCATAGCCATTGAACCCTGACAGTCCTGCACTTTAACCTCATAGCCATTGAAGCTGACAGTCCTGCACTTTAACCTCATAGCCATTGAACCCTGACAGTCCTGCACTTTAACCTCATAGCCATTGAACCTGACAGTCCTGCACTTTAACCTCATAGCCATTGAAGCCAAACAGTCCTGCACAACCTCATAGCCATTGAACCCTGATCCTGCACTCCTCATAGCCATCCCAGTCCTGCACTTTAACCTCATAGCCATTGAAGCTGACAGTCCTGCACTTTAACCTCATAGCCATAACCTGACAGTCCTGCATAACCTCAAGCCATTGAACCCTCAGTCCTGCACATAACCTCATAGCCATTGAACCCTGACAGTCCTGCACCCTCATAGCCATGAACCTGACGTCCTGTCATCAGAACCCTGACAGTCCTCTGCTCCCCAGTCCTGCACTAACCTCAAGCCATTGAACCCTGACAGTCCTGCACAACCTCATAGCCATTGAACCCTGACAGTCCTGACCTTTATTTCTCATAGCCATTGATGGTCAGAACCTGACAGTCCTGTTTTCATAGTTGAAGGACAGTCCTGCACTTTAACCAGTTTTGTATTTTCATAGTTGATGGTCCTGCAGGAACCGACAGTCCTGAGTCTCATAGTTTGTCCTTTTCCTCATAGTTTTGAACCCTGGTCCTGCACTAACCTTTTGAACCCTACAGTCCTGTTTAACCTCATAGCCATTGAAGTATGGTTCTCAATCCAGAGTGCAGGAGCTGTCCCTGTTTTTGTATTTATTTAACCATTGGTTCAGTACGTGGTTCTGCTCCCCAGGGTGTCAGTTGGTGGTTTTTGTGTATGGTCAGTGAGTCTATGTTTGTTTTTCTATGATTTGGGGGTATTTCTATGTTTCGGCCTAGTATGGTTCTCAATCAGAGGCAGGTGTCGTTAGTTGTCTCTGATTGAGAACCATACTTATGTAGCCTGGGTTTCACTGTGTGTTTGTGGGTGATTGTTCCTGTCTTTGTGTTTTGCACCAGATGGGACTGTTTTAGGTTTTCTCACGTTTGTTGTTTTTGTTAGTTATCTCATGTGTAGTTTCTTTATAAATTAAAGAACATGAATAACCACCACGCTGCATTTTGGTCCGCCTCTCTTTCACCAGAAGAAAACCCTAACAGTGTGTTGGTTACATGACAATGGTACAGTCCATTACCCAATGGTACAGTCCATTACCCTCTTAATGAACCACTTGGGACAGTCTGGGGAGTCTGTCTGCCATTCCATCATCCCAGTGTGCAACACCATAACCAACGTCTTACAGATCACATGACCCTGCTTCTCTACCGAGCGATGACATCATCCCAGTGTGCAACACCATAACCAACGTCTTACAGATCACATGACCCTGCTTCTCTACCAGGCAATGACATCATCCCAGTGTGCAACACCATAACCAACGTCTTACAGATCACATGACCCTGCTTCTCTACCAGGCAATGACATCATCCCAGTGTGCAACACCATAACCAACGTCTTACAGATCACATGACCCTGCTTCTCTACCAGGCAATGACATCATCCCAGTGTGCAACACCATAACCAACGTCTTACAGATCACATGACCCTGCTTCTCTACCAAGCAATGACATCATCCCAGTGTGCAACACCATAACCGACGTCTTACAGATCACATGACCCTGCTTCTCTACCAGGCAATGACATCATCCCAGTGTGCAACACCATAACCAACGTCTTACAGATCACATGACCCTGCTTCTCTACCAGGCAATGACATCATCCCAGTGTGCAACACCATAACCAACGTCTTACAGATCACATGACCCTGCTTCTCTACCAAGCAATGACATCATCCCAGTGTGCAACACCATAACCGACGTCTTACAGATCACATGACCCTGCTTCTCTACCAGGCAATGACATCATCCCAGTGTGCAACACCATAACCAACGTCTTACAGATCACATGACCCTGCTTCTCTACCAGGCAATGACATCATCCCAGTGTGCAACACCATAACCAACGCCTTACAGATCACATGACCCTGCTTCTCTACCAGCAATGACATCATCCCAGTGTGCAACACCATAACCAACGTCTTACAGATCACATGACCCTGCTTCTCTACCAGGCAATGACATCATCCCAGTGTGCAACACCATAACCAACGCCTTACAGATCACATGACCCTGCTTCTCTACCAAGCAATGACATCATCCCAGTGTGCAACACCATAACCAACGCCTTACAGATCACATGACCCTGCTTCTCTACCGAGCAATGACATCATCCCAGTGTGCAACACCATAACCAACGTCTTACAGATCACATGACCCTGCTTCTCTACCAAGCAATGACATCATCCCAGTGTGCAACACCATAACCAACGCTTACAGATCACATGACCCTGCTTCTCTACCAGAGCAACATCATCCCAGTGTGCAACACCATCATCCAGATCACATGACCCTGCTTCTCTACCAGGCAATGACATCATCCCAGTGTGCAACACCATAACCGACGTCTTACAGATCACATGACCCTGCTTCTCTACCAGGCAATGACATCATCCCAGTGTGCAACACCATAACCAACGTCTTACAGATCACATGACCCTGCTTCTCTACCAGGCAATGACATCATCCCAGTGTGCAACACCATAACCAACGTCTTACAGATCACATGACCCTGCTTCTCTACCAGCAATGACATCATCCCAGTGTGCAACACCATAACCAACGTCTTACAGATCACATGACCCTGCTTCTCTACCAGGATGACATCATCCCAGTGTGCAACACCATAACCAACGTCTTACAGATCACATGACCCTGCTTCTCTACCAGGCAATGACATCATCCCAGTGTGCAACACCATAACCGACGTCTTACAGATCACATGACCCTGCTTCTCTACCAAGCAATGACATCATCCCAGTGTGCAACACCATAACCGACGTCTTACAGATCACATGACCCTGCTTCTCTACCAGGCAATGACATCATCCCAGTGTGCAACACCATAACCAACGTCTTACAGATCACATGACCCTGCTTCTCTACCAGGCAATGACATCATCCCAGTGTGCAACACCATAACCAACGTCTTACAGATCACATGACCCTGCTTCTCTACCAGCGATGACATCATCCCAGTGTGCAACACCATAACCAACGTCTTACAGATCACATGACCCTGCTTCTCTACCAGGCGATGACATCATCCCAGTGTGCAACACCAATAACCAACGTCTTACAGATCACATGACCCTGCTTCTCTACCAGGCGATGACATCATCCCAGTGTGCAACACCATAACCGACGTCTTACAGATCACATGACCCTGCTTCTCTACCAGGCGATGACATCATCCCAGTGTGCAACACCATAACCAACGTCTTACAGATCACATGACCCTGCTTCTCTACCAGGCAATGACATCATCCCAGTGTGCAACACCATAACCAACGTCTTACAGATCACATGACCCTGCTTCTCTACCAGGCAATGACATCATCCCAGTGTGCAACACCATAACCAACGTCTTACAGATCACATGACCCTGCTTCTCTACCAGGCAATGACATCATCCCAGTGTGCAACACCATAACCAACGTCTTACAGATCACATGACCCTGCTTCTCTACCAGGCAATGACATCATCCCAGTGTGCAACACCATAACCGACGTCTTACAGATCACATGACCCTGCTTCTCTACCAGGCAATGACATCATCCCAGTGTGCAACACCATAACCAACGTCTTACAGATCACATGACCCTGCTTCTCTACCGAGCGATGACATCATCCCAGTGTGCAACACCATAACCAACGTCTTACAGATCACATGACCCTGCTTCTCTACCAGGCAATGACATCATCCCAGTGTGCAACACCATAACCAACGTCTTACAGATCACATGACCCTGCTTCTCTACCAGGCAATGACATCATCCCAGTGTGCAACACCATAACCAACGTCTTACAGATCACATGACCCTGCTTCTCTACCGAGCGATGACATCATCCCAGTGTGCAACACCATAACCAACGTCTTACAGATCACATGACCCTGCTTCTCTACCGAGCGATGACATCATCCCAGTGTGCAACACCATAACCAACGTCTTACAGATCACATGACCCTGCTTCTCTACCAAGCGATGACATCATCCCAGTGTGCAACACCATAACCAACGTCTTACAGATCACATGACCCTGCTTCTCTACCAGGCGATGACATCATCCCAGTGTGCAACACCATAACCGACGTCTTACAGATCACATGACCCTGCTTCTCTACCAGGCAATGACATCATCCCAGTGTGCAACACCATAACCAACGTCTTACAGATCACATGACCCTGCTTCTCTACCGAGCGATGACATCATCCCAGTGTGCAACACCATAACCAACGTCTTACAGATCACATGACCCTGCTTCTCTACCAGGCGATGACATCATCCCAGTGTGCAACACCATAACCAACGTCTTACAGATCACATGACCCTGCTTCTCTACCAGGCGATGACATCATCCCAGTGTGCAACACCATAACCAACGTCTTACAGATCACATGACCCTGCTTCTCTACCAGGCGATGACATCATCCCAGTGTGCAACACCATAACCAACGTCTTACAGATCACATGACCCTGCTTCTCTACCAGGCAATGACATCATCCCAGTGTGCAACACCATAACCAACGTCTTACAGATCACATGACCCTGCTTCTCTACCAGGCAATGACATCATCCCAGTGTGCAACACCATAACCAACGTCTTACAGATCACATGACCCTGCTTCTCTACCAGGCAATGACATCATCCCAGTGTGCAACACCATAACCAACGTCTTACAGATCACATGACCCTGCTTCTCTACCAGGCAATGACATCATCCCAGTGTGCAACACCATAACCAACGTCTTACAGATCACATGACCCTGCTTCTCTACCAGGCAATGACATCATCCCAGTGTGCAACACCATAACCAACGTCTTACAGATCACATGACCCTGCTTCTCTACCAAGCGATGACATCATCCCAGTGTGCAACACCATAACCAACGTCTTACAGATCACATGACCCTGCTTCTCTACCAGGCAATGACATCATCCCAGTGTGCAACACCATAACCAACGTCTTACAGATCACATGACCCTGCTTCTCTACCAGGCAATGACATCATCCCAGTGTGCAACACCATAACCAACGTCTTACAGATCACATGACCCTGCTTCTCTACCAGGCAATGACATCATCCCAGTGTGCAACACCATAACCAACGTCTTACAGATCACATGACCCTGCTTCTCTACCAGGCAATGACATCATCCCAGTGTGCAACACCATAACCAACGTCTTACAGATCACATGACCCTGCTTCTCTACCAGGCAATGACATCATCCCAGTGTGCAACACCATAACCAACGTCTTACAGATCACATGACCCTGCTTCTCTACCAGGCAATGACATCATCCCAGTGTGCAACACCAATTACCAACGTCTTACAGATCACATGACCCTGCTTCTCTACCAGGCAATGACATCATCCCAGTGTGCAACACCAATAACCAACGTCTTACAGATCACATGACCCTGCTTCTCTACCAGGCGATGACATCATCCCAGTGTGCAACACCATAACCAACGTCTTACAGATCACATGACCCTGCTTCTCTACCAGGCGATGACATCATCCCAGTGTGCAACACCAATTACCAACGTCTTACAGATCACATGACCCTGCTTCTCTACCAAACAGACACCTTTTCTACACATTGTTTTGTTGTTGTTTGTTTTAATGATTAAATAGAGTGTAGATGTAACAATAGCTTAACACTATGGGCTACTACTGTATGTTGAAGCTTTCCCTCTATTGGTCCAGTTAGGTTCTCTACTGGAGAGATGAAGACTGGACAACTGAATCATTTAGGAATGAAGACTGGACAACTGAATCATTTAGAAACAGAATGTTAGGTTCTCTACTGGAGAGATGAAGACTGGACAACTGAATCATTCAGGAACAGAATGTTAGGTTCTCTACTGGAGAGATGAAGACTGGACAACTGAATCATTCAGAGATGAAGACTGGACAACTGAATTCTGGACAACTGAATCATTTAGAAATGAAGACTGGACAACTGAATCATTTAGAAATGAAGACTGGACAACTGAATCATTTAGGAACAGAATGTTAGGTTCTCTACTGGAAAGATGAAGACTGGACAACTGAATCATTTAGGAACAGAATGTTAGGTTCTCTACTGGAAAGATGAAGACTGGACAACTGAATCATTTAGAAACAGAATGTTAGGTTCTCTACTGGAGCGATGAAGACTGGACAACTGAATCATTCAGGAACAGAATGTTAGGTTCTCTACTGGAGAAATGAAGACTGGACAACTGAATCATTTAGAAATGAAGACTGGACAACTGAATCATCCAGGAACAGAATGTTAGGTTCTCTACTGGAGAGATGAAGACTGGACAACTGAATCATTTAGAAATGAAGACTGGACAACTGAATCATTCAGGAACAGAATGTTAGGTTCTCTACTGGAGAATGAAGACTGGACAACTGAATCATTTAGAAATGAAGACTGGACAACTGAATCATTTAGAAATGAAGACTGGACAACTGAATCATTTAGAAATGAAGACTGGACAACTGAATCATTTAGAAATGAAGACTGGACAACTGAATCATTCAGGAACAGAATGTTAGGTTCTCTACTGGAGCAATGAAGACTGGACAACTGAATCATTTAGAAATGAAGACTGGACAACTGAATCATTCAGGAACATAATGTTAGGTTCTCTACAGGAGAGATGAAGACTGGACAACTGAATCATTTAGAAATGAAGACTGGACAACTGAATAATTTAGAAATGAAGACTGGACAACTGAATCATTCAGGAACAGAATGTTAGGTTCTCTACAGGAGAGATGAAGACTGGACAACTGAATCATTTAGAAATGAAGACTGGACAACTGAATCATTTAGAAATGAAGACTGGACAACTGAATCATTTAGAAATGAAGACTGGACAACTGAATCATTTAGAAATGAAGACTGGACAACTGAATGATTCAGGAACAGAATGTTAGGTTCTCTACAGGAGAGATGAAGACTGGTCAACTGAATCATTTAGGAACAGAATGTTAGGTTCTCTACTGGAGAGATGAAGATTAGACAACTGAATCATTCAGGAACAGAATGTTAGGTTCTCTACTGGAGCAATGAAGACTAGACAACTGAATCATTTAGGAACAGAATGTTAGGTTCTCTACAGGAGAGATGAAGACTGGACAACTGAATCATTCAGGAACAGAATGTTAGGTTCTCTACAGGAGAGATGAAGACTGGACAACTGAATCATTTAGAGATGAAGACTGGACAACTGAATCATTCAGGAACAGAATGCCGGCTTGTATTTTGTAAATAAAATTCTTACCTAAAAAAAAAAAGAATCACCTTGAATAAATATTGATACGTGAGATTTGTACAATAGACTGAGATATCAGCCATATGTCCCTCCTATAGTTTACTAGGGTGAACCCAACTCTATTTTAATCTGAGGGAATCTCAGCTTTCAATTTTCAAAGTTCCAGTAATTGAGCAAGTTGAGGTGAATAAACTACTCCAGTGGCCGCCAGGCAGCATCCCGTGGGCGTCGGGAGACGGGACCGGTGGGACAACGCGTTTCATGCTCCCTCAGCCACATCATACCACATTACCGAGCTGACAGAGCCCGTCAGGTACAGCACCACCTGAGATTATACAGGTCTCACTAGGGGGACTGTTTCTTCTAAAAAAAAGCTGCTCTTCATAAGGACAGAATATTAGTTGTTAAGGCAACGTAGAAGAGTTTGTGATTTGGAAGTGTGTGTTCTAGAATGTCTAGTGAACACGTCATTTGTCAAGGCTCTATAATCATTACATTGACCTCACAGGCTAACTTGATTTGGAAGTGTAGAGTGTTCTAGAATGTCTAGTGAACACGTCATTTGGGGCTCTATAATCAGAATGTCTAGACCTCACAGGCTATGGGGTGTAGAGTGTTCTAGAGAGGAACACGGATGGTGGGCCTCGAGAGGAGGATGGGGGGTCTCGAGAGGAGGATGGTGGGCTTCGAGACGAGGAAGATGGGGGGGGCCTCGAGATGAGGATGGGGGCCTCGAGAGGAGGATGGTGGGCCTCGAGACGAGGATGGTGGGCCTCGAGAGGAGGATGGTGGGCCTCGAGACGAGGATGGGGGCCTCGAGATGAGGATGGTGGGCCTCGAGACGAGGATGGTGGGCCTCGAGAGGAGGATGGAGAGGATGGTGGGCCTCGAGATGGGAGGCCTCGAGAGGAGAATGGTGGGCCTCGAGAGGAGGATGGGGGGCCTCCAGAGGAGGATGGTGGGCCTCGAGAGGAGGATGGTGGGCCTCCAGAGGAGGATGGTGGGCCTCCAGAGGAGGATGGGGGCCTCCAGAGGAGGATGGTGGGCCTCGAGAGGAGGATGGGGGGCCTCGAGAGGAGGATGGTGGGCCTCGAGAGGAGAATGGGGGCCTCGAGAGGAGGATGGTGGGCCTCGAGAGGAGGATGGTGGGCCTCGAGAGGAGGATGGTGGGCCTCGATAGGAAGATGGGGGGGCCTCGAGAGGAGGATGAGAGGCCTCGATAAGAAGATGGGGAGCCTCGAGAGGAGGATGGTGGGCCTCGAGAGGAGGATGGTGGGCCTCGAGAGGAGGATGGGGGGGCCTCGAGAGGAGGATGGGGTGGCCTCGAGAGGAGGATGGTGGGCCTCGATAGGAGGATGGTGGGCCTCGAGAGGAGGATGGTGGGCCTCGATAGGAGGATGGTGGGCCTCGAGAGGAGGATGGTGGGCCTCGATAGGAGGATGGGGGCCTCGAGAGGAGGATGGGGGGCCTCCAGAGGAGAATGGTGGGCCTCGAGAGGAGGATGGGGGGCCTCCAGAGGAGGATGGGGGCCTTGAGAGGAGGATGAGAGGCCTCGAGAGGAGGATGGGGGGCCTCGAGAGGAGGATGGTGGGCCTCCAGAGGAAGATGGGGGGGCCTCGAGAGGAGGATGAGAGGCCTCGAGAGGAGGATGGGGGGGCCTCGAGAGGAGGATGGTGGGCCTCGAGAGGAGGATGGGGGGGCCTCGAGAGGAGGATGGTGGGCCTCGAGAGGAGGATGGGGGCCTCGAGAGGAGGATGGTGGGCCTCGAGAGGAAGATGGTGTACCGGTACTCCCTGTATATAGCCTCCACACTGACTCTGTACCGGTACCCCCTGTATATAGCCTCCACACTGACTCAGTACCGGTACCCCCTGTATATAGCCTCCACATTGACTCAGTACCGGTACCCCCTGTATATAGCCTCCACACTGACTCTGTACCGGTACCCCCTGTATATAGCCTCCACATTGACTCTGTACTGGTACCCCTGTATATAGCCTCCACATTGACTCAGTACCAGTACCCCTGTATATAGCATCCACATTGACTCAGTACCAGTACCCCTGTATATAGCCTCCACATTGACTCTGTACCGGTACCCCTGTATATAGCCTCCACATTGACTCTGTACCGGTACCCCCTGTATATAGCATCCACATTGACTCAGTACCAGTACCCCCTGTATATAGCATCCACATTGACTCAGTACCAGTACCCCTGTATATAGCCTCCACATTGACTCTGTACCGGTACCCCCTGTATATAGCCTCCACATTGACTCTGTACCCCCTGTATATAGCCTCCACATTGACTCTGTACCGGTACCCCCTGTATATAGCCTACACATTGACTCTGTACCCCCTGTATATAGCCTCCACATTGACTCTGTACCCCCTGTATATAGCCTCCACATTGACTCTGTACCCCCTGTATATAGCCTCCACATTGACTCTGTACCCCCTGTATATAGCCTCCACATTGACTCTGTACCCCTGTATATAGCCTCCACATTGACTCTGTACCCCCTGTATATAGCCTCCACATTGACTCTGTACCCCCTGTATATAGCCTCCACATTGACTCTGTACCCCCTGTATATAGCCTCCACATTGACTCTGTACCCCCTGTATATAGCCTCCACACTGACTCTGTACCCCCTGTATATAGTCTCCACATTGACTCTGTACCCCCTGTATATAGCCTCCACACTGACTCTGTACCCCTGTATATAACCTCCACATTGACTCAGTACCGGTACCCCTGTATATAGCATCCACATTGACTCAGTACCAGTACCCCCTGTATATAGCCTCCACATTGACTCTGTACAGGTACCCCTGTATATAGCCTCCACATTGACTCTGTACCGGTACCCCTGTATATAGCCTCCACATTGACTCTGTACTGGTACCCCTGTATATAGCCTCCACATTGACTCTGTACCGGTACCCCCTGTATATAGCCTCCACATTGACTCTGTACAATACTGCCACGATACTGCCACGATACTGCCATGATACTGCCACGATACTGCCACGATACTGCCACGATGCTGCCACGATACTGCCACGATACTGCCACAATACTGCCCCAATACTGCCACAATACTGCCATGATACTGCCACGATACTGCCACGATACTGCCACGATACTGCCACAATACTGCCACAATACTGCCACAATACTGCCACAGTACTACTAGCCACAATACTGCCACAATACTGCCACGATACTGCCACAATACTGCCACAGTACTGCCACAATACTGCCACAATACTGCCACAATACTGCCAGAGGAGATGAAACAGTGTGAAGTCCAAATAACTTGAGGTTCAAAGTGGACAGGCTTTATATGAAAGACACAATGTAATTGAGACCGTTTTTTAAAAAATGTGTGAATATTAAATTACAGGAAAATAAGTTCCTATTCATTGATCAATAATCAATAACATCAGTCTGGAATAAGGAGGACCATTTTTAAATGAATAGTGAATAATACACACTTCTCCCTCCATCTGTGGATCTCTCACTGGCATATTTAGCAAAGGAAGGAGGAACAGGGGTATTGTGAAATAACATTCACGATGTGGTGGTAGGTGGGATGCTGTTTGAGGACACGTGGTAAGATGGGATGCTGTTTGAGTGCGTCTGACAGAGAAGCTCGATTCGTTCCTCGGTTTACTGAGACCCTCTAGTGGTGGTCTAGTAGAATGTTTTACGACCGGTTCACAAATAATAAAACCTTTAACAAATAATAAGGTTTTTTTTACAATTGACATGGTGTTCCTAGGATTTACACTATAATTATGCATTTCTAAGTATGATTTGAAAATGACCACACAATGTCAATTGATCGAATCCAGCCAGACTGTATACCACATTTTCAGATTTTTAATTCGTCATAATTGTTTTTGCACGTTTTTCTAGTTATTTAGCCACTATGTGATTTATTTTATTTTGTTCTTATGTTCTTCGTGGGAAATCAACGTTTGGGAATAAACCACGTCAGATTGTTGCCATTTCCAGCGAAATATTATTTTGTTATTATTTGTTATGAAACTATTTGATCTAATGTTAAACAAATCACACAACAATCCGATTGAATATATATTCGTTTTAAATATATCTAATGTGTTGTTTGCAGACTGTACATTTAAAAACACGCATCCACTCAGTTGGGTAATTTTCTGTCTAACTCATTTGGCTACTACCCATTTTTGGGGGGATTTGGCTGAGGCTACCCAGAATCCTTAGGACTTCTCGACCCTAAACCCCTTGCATAATCATTTTACATTTGAACGTCAATGGGAATGTCCCAAGGATCCCAGATAGCAAAATTCGCTGAGGGAAGGGATGGGCAAAAATGACAATATACCATAAAGATCAATGTATAAAAAAAATAAACTATAAAATAGTTTTGAATTGTGTCATTTATTTAATTAAAACACATGTATTTTGTATTTTATAATACACAAACAGAATTGCAAGTAGCCAACCCGACCAGAACAGCCCGAGTGGCGCAGCGGTGTTAAGCACTGCAACTCAGTGCATTGGCATCACTACAGTCACTGTTTCGAATCCAGGCTGTATCACATCCGGCCGTGATTGGGAGTCCCCATAGGGCGGCACACAATTGGCCGAGCGTCATCAGGGTTTGGCCCGGCTAGGCTGTCAATGTAAATAATACATTATGCTTAACTGACTTGGCTATATAAAAACAGCAACAACATTCTCAGTAACGGTGTCATAAACGTTGTACATGCTTTGACTGTGCTATGTTGTCGTTTATCTAACTAAGTCACTCTGGAGAAGATTGTCTGTTAAATGACCTAAATGTATATTTAAAAGCAATAAGGCACGGGGGGATGTGCTAAATTCTTGAACTGCGCTCTTGGTTAAGGGCTTGTAAAGTACGCATTTCACGTACTTTCACGTACTTTACAAAATAAGAACGTGTTCTTAACTGACTTTGCCGTTGGTAAAATAAAATAAAAATAAAAACGGTAAGGTCTACACTTGTTGTACTCGTGACAAATAACGTTTGATTTGATTGATATGGCCAATATACCACGGCTTTGTTCTTCAGCACGACGCAATGTGGAGTGCCTGGGCACAGCCCTTAGCCGTGGTATATTGGCCATAAAAATCTAATCAAACTTTATTTGTCAATTGACAGGTGTTATTGCTATTATAAATAGAGCAGTAAAAATACATGTTTTGTCATATTTGTGGTATATGGTCTGATATACCACGGCTGTCAGCCAATCAGCATTCAGAGCTGGAACCACACAGTTTATAATTGAAAATGAACATACCAAAATGAAGTGAAAAGCACAGTGGGTATTATTATTGGCCTTGTTTTGTACTGCAGAACTCATTAGAATAATACTCAGCATGCTTTGCAATTGTTCATTTAAAAAAAATATATTTCCATGTATATTTAGTTAATTTAGCATGAAGCTCTTATCACACCATAGTGCCATCACAATCCAACCGTTCAATCAATATCTGTCCGATTTCTGACAGTAATTCAGGTTGAAAGGGGGCCACAAAATGAGAACCGCTTTAAAATAAAAACGGTATAGAACTAGTATTTTTTGTATTTTGAAAATACAAATTACAGCCCAGTGTAATAGAAGATAAAAGGCTGATAGAAACAGATAGTTCAGCCCAGTGTAATAGAAGATAAAAGGCTGATAGAAACAGATAGTTCAGCCCAGTGTAATAGAAGATAAAAGGCTGATAGAAACAGATAGTTCAGCCCAGTGTAATAGAAGATAAAAGGCTGATAGAAACAGATAGTTCAGCCCAGTGTAATAGAAGATAAAAGGCTGATAGAAACAGATAGTTCAGCCCAGTGTAATAGAAGATAAAAGGCTGAAACAGAAACCCAGATAGTGATAGAAACAGATAGTTCAGCCCAGTGTAATAGAAGATAAAAGGCTGATAGAAACAGATAGTTCAGCCCAGTGTAATAGAAGAGATAAAAGGCTGATAGAAACAGATAGTTCAGCCCAGTGTAATAGAAGATAAAAGGCTGATAGAAACAGATAGTTCAGCCCAGTGTAATAGAAGATAAAAGGCTGATAGAAACAGATAGTTCAGCCCAGTGTAATAGAAGATAAAAGGCTGATAGAAACAGATA
Organism: Oncorhynchus keta; assembly: GCF_023373465.1. Taxonomy (NCBI): domain Eukaryota; kingdom Metazoa; phylum Chordata; class Actinopteri; order Salmoniformes; family Salmonidae; genus Oncorhynchus; species Oncorhynchus keta. The sequence continues at coordinate 185,836 of NW_026288731.1, read as the reverse complement.
GTTCAGCCCAGTGTAATAGTGATAAAAGGCTATAGAAACAGATAAATAGAAGATAAAAGGCTGATAGAAACAGATAGTTCAGCCAGCCCAGTGTAATAGAAGATAAAAGGCTGATAGAAACAGATAGTTCAGCCCAGTGTAATAGAAGATAAAAGGCTGATAGAAACAGATAGTTCAGCCCAGTGTAATAGAAGATAAAAGGCTGATAGAAACAGATAGTTCAGCCCAGTGTTAATAGAAGATAAAAGGCTGATAGAAACAGAAACCCAGATAGTTCAAAGCCCAGTGATAGTAGCCCAGTGTAATAGAAGATAAAAGGCTGATAGAAACAGATAGTTCAGCCCAGTGTAATAAAGATAAAAGGCTGATAGAAAAAGCTGAGATAGTTCAGCCCAGTGTAATAATAGAGATAAAAGGCTGATAGAAACAGATAGTTCAGCCCAGTGTAATAGAAGATAAAAGGCTGATAGAAACAGATAGTTCAGCCCAGTGTAATAGAAGATAAAAGGCTGATAGAAACAGATAGTTCAGCCCAGTGATAATAGGCTGATAAAAGGCCCAGTGTAATAGAAAAAAGGCTGATAGATAGTTCAGCCCAGTGTAATAGAAGATAAAAGGCTGATAGAAACAGATAGTTCAGCCCAGTGTAATAGAAGATAAAAGGCTGTTCAGCCCAGTGTAATAGATAGAAACAGATAGTTCAGCCCAGTGTAATAGAAGATAAAAGGCTGATAGAAACAGATAGTTCAGCCCAGTGTAATAGAAGATAAAAGGCTGATAGAAACAGATAGTTCAGCCCAGTGTAATAGAAGATAAAAGGCTGATAGAAACAGATAGTTCAGCCCAGTGTAAAAGGCTGATAGAGAAGATAAAAGGCTGATAGAAACAGATAGTTCAGCCCAGTGTAATAGAAGATAAAAGGCTGATAGAAACAGATAGTTCAGCCCAGTGTAATAGAAGATAAAAGGCTGATAGAAACAGATAGTTCAGCCCAGTGTAATAGAAGATAAAAGGCTGATAGAAACAGATAGTTCAGCCCAGTGTAATAGAAGATAAAAGGCTGATAGAAACAGATAGTTCAGCCCAGTGTAATAGAAGATAAAAGGCTGATAGAAACAGATAGTTCAGCCCAGTCAGCCCAGTGTAATAGAAGATAAAAGGCTGATAGAAACAGATAGTTCAGCCCAGTGTAATAGAAGATAAAAGGCTGATAGATAACAGATAGTTCAGCCCAGTGTAATAGAAGATAAAAGGCTGATAGAAACAGATAGTTCAGCCCATAGAAACAGATGTAAGTGTAATAGAAGATAAAAGGCTGATAGAAACAGATAGTTCAGCCCAGTGTAATAGAAGATAAAAGGCTGATAGAAACAGATAGTTCAGCCCAGTGTAATAGAAGATAAAAGGCTGATAGAAACAGATAGTTCAGCCCAGTGTAATAGAAGATAAAAGGCTGATAGAAACAGATAGTTCAGCCCAGTGTAATAGAAGATAAAAGGCTGATAGAAACAGATAGTTCAGCCCAGTGTAATAGAAGATAAAAGGCTGATAGAAACAGATAGTTCAGCCCAGTGTAATAGAAGATAAAAGGCTGATAGAAACAGATAGTTCAGCCCAGTGTAATAGAAGATAAAAGGCTGATAGAAACAGATAGTTCAGCCCAGTGTAATAGAAGATAAAAGGCTGATAGAAACAGATAGTTCAGCCCAGTGTAATAGAAGATAAAACAGGCTGATAGAAACAGATAGTTCAGCCCAGTGTAATAGAAGATAAAAGGCTGATAGAAACAGATAGTTCAGCCCAGTGTAATAGAAGATAAAAGGCTGATAGAAACAGATAGTTCAGCCCAGTGTAATAGAAGATAAAAGGCTGATAGAAACAGATAGTTCAGCCCAGTGTAATAGAAGATAAAAGGCTGATAGAAACAGATAGTTCAGCCCAGTGTAATAGAAGATAAAAGGCTGATAGAAACAGATAGTTCAGCCCAGTGTAATAGAAGATAAAAGGCTGATAGAAACAGATAGTTCAGCCCAGTGTAATAGAAGATAAAAGGCTGATAGAAACAGATAGTTCAGCCCAGTGTAATAGAAGATAAAAGGCTGATAGAAACAGATAGTTCAGCCCAGTGTAATAGAAGATAAAAGGCTGATAGAAACAGATAGTTCAGCCCAGTGTAATAGAAGATAAAAGGCTGATAGAAACAGATAGTTCAGCCCAGTGTAATAGAAGATAAAAGGCTGATAGAAACAGATAGTTCAGCCCAGTGTAATAGAAGATAAAAGGCTGATAGAAACAGATAGTTCAGCCCAGTGTAATAGAAGATAAAAGGCTGATAGATAACAGATAGTTCAGCCCAGTGTAATAGAAGATAAAAGGCTGATAGAAACAGATAGTTCAGCCCAGTGTAATAGAAGATAAAAGGCTGATAGAAACAGATAGTTCAGCCCAGTGTAATAGAAGATAAAAGGCTGATAGAAACAGATAGTTCAGCCCAGTGTAATAGAAGATAAAAGGCTGATAGAAACAGATAGTTCAGCCCAGTGTAATAGAAGATAAAAGGCTGATAGAAACAGATAGTTCAGCCCAGTGTAATAGAAGATAAAAGGCTGATAGAAACAGATAGTTCAGCCCAGTGTAATAGAAGATAAAAGGCTGATAGAAACAGATAGTTCAGCCCAGTGTAATAGAAGATAAAAGGCTGATAGAAACAGATAGTTCAGCCCAGTGTAATAGAAGATAAAAGGCTGATAGAAACAGATAGTTCAGCCCAGTGTAATAGAAGATAAAAGGCTGATAGAAACAGATAGTTCAGCCCAGTGTAATAGAAGATAAAAGGCTGATAGAAACAGATAGTTCAGCCCAGTGTAATAGAAGATAAAAGGCTGATAGAAACAGATAGCTCAGCCCATCTGTGTGAGGGTGGGATCGGAAGCACCGTAGTAGATGTGAATGAGAGAGTTGGGGGTTGTATTGTAGCGAGATATTTACGTTCAGCGGGAACCGCCCTTCATTCGCCCACATGGGGACCGACAGGTCGTCTGAGCGACACTTTCCTAAACCCTCAATACTATCCCACAAGTACAGCGGTAGAGACACATGTGCTCCCCAGTTTTGTCACATATTTCCTAGTCCATGTTAAAAGTGTACGAAGCAGTTGCTAGATTTGTATTTATTTTGGTTTTCCTCCCCACATTCAACGGTAAATCCAGGCAACTGAGCGAAGATGGTGGATTTCAGCGGTGAGTGTCTTGCTAAACGCATGTTATTGGCAAGCAACTCTTATTTATCTTATTTTTTTAGCACTATACATATTTAGTGGGGTGGGGAAACAGATTTAAAAAAAATGGTATAGCTATCCATGCTTAGATGTGCGTTTGAGCGTCCTAAAAGGGAGAAGTTGGTGAGTTATAATCAGTGTAGTAAGTGTCGCATGGCAGTCCTCTCTCTCCTCCATAGTTGAGAATGAGGGAGATTTGAAAAGCGTGTTTTGTCTCTCTAAGTGCCTTAGTTAGACCGGACTGATTTATTCAACTTTTTATCTACTTACACTATTATACACTTTTTTTTTTTTTAGTTGTAGTTTAAAAAAAAATAAAGTTTTAACGGGAATAATAATTGTATTGGATGAAAGCGTTTATTTGATATGTTTGAATCTGTATTATGTGTGTTAGATAGTGTCTCCCCTCCCCAGAACAAAGCAGCAGCACATGGGCCAGTTTTAGGCCGCAGGGTTTCTTAAGCTAGTTAGCTTAGCCAAGTTGGTAGCTACTGCTTTATACAATGTTTAACTAGTTTAACTAATAATAATAATAATAATCTAACCGGTGAAATGACTATAAGTCACACACGTAACCGAGGGCAACTCGTACCGTATAACATGTAGCTTTGTGCTAAATGAGTCCCCTAGTTTTAGATACAGTAACAAGTTATGTGGCTAGGCTAACGTGTTAGCTAGCAGCAACTTATTAGCCGAACAAACTAGTTAACTAGTTTGACAAATTAGCTTTTCATTTGTGTTTTTTTAAATATTTTTTTAAAGATGTACTTTCTGTGTTGTAAGTTTTGCAAGGTATTTTAGTTTGTTGTTGTTGTAGTAGTAGTTGGCTAATGTTAGGTTAAATGTCCAAAACAACACAGTTGCTAAAGGCTAACTAGTTGCTAAAGGCTAACTAGCCGGACTGGTTTGTGAAACCGTGTTCACATAAAAGTTCCCCCCCTCCACTTTCTCCCATAGGTCTGATATTTTACACGGGGAACCCAAATCTGTTGCATACCTAGACGCCTGATTGCATGCATTAGCTATCTGCCTCCTGAATAAACGCAGGTGGTAGAGTTGTTTTTATAGTAAATATTACTAAAAAAAGGTTGTTTGTTGCGGACTCCATGTTAAGACTATGGGGGAAGGGTGGACAGACTGGCGCAGAAGACCCACAGAAAAGCGGGCTGCAAGCTGCGCGGGATATATATATATATATTTATTATTATTATTATTGACTGTATGTATTAATAAATAAAAAGTGGAAGGGGAGAAAGAAATATATCCACTTTTAAAAATTTATTTCACCTTTTATTTAACCAGGTAGGCAAGTTGAGAACAAGTTCTCATTTACAACTGAGACCCTGACCAGGATGAAGCAAAGCAGTGTGAACAGACAACAACACAGAGTTACACATGGAGAAAACACACAGTCAATAACACAGTAGAACTAAAGAAAAGACTCATGGTTCACAATAAATCATAATATATGCCATTTAGCAGACGCTTTTATCCAAAGCGACTTACAGTCATGTGTGCATACATTCTACGTATGGGTGGTCCCGGGATCGAACCCACTACCCTGGCGTTACAAGCGCCATGCTCTACCAACTGAGCTACAGAAGGACCCAATGATATTTAAACTACATCATCTGCCGATTGACACATTTTAATTAAACTGTTGGGCGCTTTTTAAAAATGTTTATATACAGCTCGTCAAGTTGTGTGTTTTACTTCCGCGTATTAACTGTTCCAACGAGAGAGCGACCATTGATGCAGCTAGGATTGTTGCTGCAGGTAGCTAGCGAACATGGCATGGTGGCTTCCCATAGACAGCACTGGACGTAGCCTGGCTGAATGGGTGAAACATCGTCTCGTGTTGTCTTCAGAGAGGTGTATCAATAACACACTACTGTTATACTGTGTCGTCACGGTGAACATGTTCATAACGACCGTTCTTTGTGATTTCAGGATGCTGCTTTCTTCTTCCGAAGTTGTGAAACCTGGACTTCTCCCATCAACACTTGGGGTGTTTTTGTGTGTGAGGAAAATGGTTATTTTGGAGATTTGTTTCGTTGTAAAGAAGATGGAAGATACAGAAGGCCTGGTTTAATTGTCTGTCGCTGTGTTGTCAAAGTGCTTACAGTGCAGGTAGTGCTATGGAATATCTACTGCAATGGAGGCACTTCTAGCAATACCGCTGACGCTGACCCCCGGTGAACCCTAACCCTGCTTGGACCAGGCTCTGGAGGCACTTCTAGCAATACCGCTGACCCCTGGTGAACCCTAACCCTGCTTGGACCAGGCTCTGGAGGCACTTCTAGCAATACCGCTGACCCCTGGTGAACCCTAACCCTGCTTGGACCAGGCTCTGGAGGCACTTCTAGCAATACCGCTGACCCCTGGTGAACCCTAACCCTGCTTGGACCAGGCTCTGGAGGCACTTCTAGCAATACCGCTGACCCCTGGTGAACCCTAACCCTGCTTGGACCAGGCTCTGGAGGCACTTCTAGCAATACCGCTGACCCCCGGTGAACCCTAACCCTGCTTGACCAGGCTCTGGAGGCACTTCTAGCAATACCGCTGACCCCTGGTGAACCCTAACCCTGCTTGGGCCAGGACCTGATGGTTTGACTTGACTTCATGATATCTTTGTGCTAAGGTGCATCTAGTGCAGATAGTGACATAGACTAGCACCTACTGCCCTAAGTGCCCCTTCTGGCATAAGGGTCTAACTAACATCCCACCAACCAAGATCACTCCCTGTATTTTTATTGCAGTTCTCTGCTAGTTTTGCATAGTTGCATTACAAGTAAAAATGAGTTGTGCAAATCTATGCAAAACTGATGGAGGCTTGCTTGTTCTTCCAGCTACCTAGTCACCCTCACCCCAAGACCATCCAACCCTCCAGCTACCTGGTCACCCCAAGACCATCCCACTGCCCTGAGCCTCCAGCTACCTGGTCACCCCAAGACCATCCCACTGCCCTGAGCCTCCAGCTACCTGGTCACCCCAAGACCATCCCACTGCCCTGAGCCTCCAGCTACCTGGTCACCCTCACCCCAAGACCATCCAACCCTCCAGCTACCTGGTCACCCCAAGACCATCCCACTGCCCTGAGCCTTCAGCTACCTGGTCACCCCCCTGCCTGAGTCTCCAAGACCATCCCACTGGTCCTCCCACTGAGCCTCTACCTGGTCACCCCAAGACCAGCCTACCTGGTCACCCATCCATCCAACCTGGTCACCCCAAGACCATCCCACTGTTGACCTGGTCCACCATCCCACTGTCCTGGTGCTACCCCAAGACCATCCTGGTCAAGATCATCCCACCTGGTCACCCCAAGCCTCCCACTGAGCCTGCTACCTGGTCACCCCAATCCTGAGCTACCTGGTTGAGTCTCCAGCTACCTGGTCAAAGACCATCACCATCTGCTACCTGGTCACCATCCCACTGTCCTGAGCCTCCAGCTACCTGGTCACCCTCAATCAAGACCAACGGTCCAGCTAGGTCTAAAGATCATCCCACTGTCCTGAGCCTCCAGCTACCTGGTCACCCCCACACCATCCCACTGTCCTGTCTCCAATCAGACCATCCAACCCTCCAGCTACCTGTCCCACTGTCCTGAGTCTCCAGCTACCTGGTCACCCCCAGACCATCCCACTGTCCTGAGTCTCCAGCTCCTGGTCACTCTACTGGTCAGCCCACTGTCCTGAGTCTCCAGCTACCTGGTCAGACCATCCCACTGTCCTGACCCAGCTACCTGGTCAAAGATCATCCCACTGTCCTGAGTCTCCAGCTGGTCCTGAGCCTCTACCCCCCAGCCTGTCCCAATCAGACCCATCCCACGGTCCTGACCTCTGCTAAAGACCATCCCACTGTCCTGAGCCTCTGTCCTGAGCTGTCCTGACTCTCCAATCAGACCAACGGTTGACCTAAAGATCATCCCACTGCCTCCTGAGCCTCTCCAATCCGACCAACGGTTGACGAGGTGCTAAAGATCATCCCTCTGTCCTGAGCCTCTACTGAGCCTGTCTCCAATCAGACCAACGGTTGACGAGGTGCTAAAGACCATCCCACTGTCCTGAGCCTCTACTGAGCCTCTACTGAGCCTGTCTCCAATCAGACCAACGGTTGACTAGATTTTGGTTTCAGCAGTATTAAAGTGCTTATAGTGCAGGTAGTGTATTTTCTCCATCTACTGCAGTGTGAGCACTTCCAGTAGTGCTGTCTGTGTTGCAGCCCAGCCCATCAGCCCAGCCCATATGGAAGGACACTTCTTCAAACCCAACCACCAACTCAAACCACACATCCATCATCGCTGTTCCTCGGTCAGTTTTGCTGCTTTGCATCCTGCTTTTAACAAACGTTTTGCTGTGCAAATCCATGCAAAACTGACCGAGCAGTGACTTGACCTCCAGCCGTGATGAACCGTTTTAGTCTTTCTGGGCCTGTATGACGATGGATTTAATGTGGCACTTTTCAGCGACTCGAAGACTATTCGAATGGTGTTTTCTAGAACTATTCTGTAGTTGTCTCTGTTCTGCATCACTTTTCAAAATGACTCAAAAGATGCTTGACTGGTGGTATTATCTGTTTTTAAGTATAAGACCCAATCAGGTTATATTGTAACTAGAAGTCAGTCCCTGTTGGGTTGTAACTGTAGAAGTCAGTCCCTGTTGGGTTGGGTTGTAGCTGTAGAAGTCAGTCCCTGTTGGGTTGTAACTGTAGAAGTCAGTCCCTGTTGGGTTGTACCTGTAGAAGTCAGTCCTTGTTGGGTTGTAGCTGTAGAAGTCAGGTTGAGATGTAGAAGTCAGTCCCGGTCAGGTTGAGTTGTAACTGTAGAAGTCAGTCCCTGTTGGGTTGTAACTGTAGAAGTCAGTCCCTGTCTGGTTGGGTTGTAACTGTAGAAGTCAGTCCCTGTTGGGTTGTAGCTGTAGAAGTCAGTCCCTGTCAAGTTGGGTTGTAACTGGTCAGTCCCTGTTGGGCTGTAAAGTCAGTCCCTGTCAGGTTGGGTTGTAACTGTAGAAGTCAGTCCCTGTTGGGTTGGGTTGTAACTGTAGAAGTCAGTCCCTGTCTGGTTGGGTTGTAGCTGTAGAAGTCAGTCCCTGTTGGGTTGGGTTGTAAATGTAGAAGTCAGTCCCTGTCAAGTTGGGTTGTAGACTCCCTGTACTGTAGAAGTCAGTCCCTGTCAGGTTGGGTTGTAACTGTAGAAGTCAGTCCCTGTCTGGTTGGGTTGTAACTGTAGAAGTCAGTCCCTGTCAGGTTGGGTTGTAGCTGTAGAAGTCAGGTCAGGTTGGGTTGTAACTGTAGAAGTCAGTCCCTGTCTGGGGTTGTAGCTGTAGAAGTCAGTCCCTGTGTTGGGTTGTAACTGTAGAAGTCAGTCCCTGTCTGGTTGGGTTGTAACTGTAGAAGTCAGTCCCTGTCAGGTTGGGTTGTAACTGTAGAAGTCAGTCCCTGTCTGGTTGGGTTGTAGCTGTAGAAGTCAGTCCCTGTCTGGTTGTTGTAACTGTAGAAGTCAGTCCCTCAGGTTGGGTTGTAACTGTAGGTTCCCGGTCAGTAGGGTTGTAACTGTAGAAGTCAGTCCCTGTCAGGTTGGGTTGTAGCTGTAGAAGTCAGTCCCTGTCAGGTTGGGTTGTAACTGTAGAAGTCAGTCCCTGTTGGGTTGTAGCTGTAGAAGTCAGTCCCTGTCAGGTTGGGTTGTAGCTGTAGAAGTCAGTCCCTGTTGGGTTGGGTTGTAACTGTAGAAGTCAGTCCCTGTCAGGTTGGGTTGTAACTGTAGAAGTCAGTCCCTGTTGGGTTGTAGCTGTAGAAGTCAGTCCCTGTCAGGTTGGGTTGTAACTGTAGAAGTCAGTCCCTGTTGGGTTGTAGCTGTAGAAGTCAGTCCCTGTTGGGTTGTAACTGTAGAAGTCAGTCCCTGTCAGGTTGGGTTGTACCTGTAGAAGTCAGTCCCTGTTGGGGGTTGTAACTGTAGAAGTCAGTCCCTGTCTGGGTTGTAACCCTGTCAGGTTGGGTTGTAGTAAGTCAGTCCCTGTCAGGTTGGGTTGTAACTGTAGAAGTCAGTCCCTGTTGGGTTGTAGCTGTAGAAGTCCCTGTCTGGTTGGGTTGTAACTGTAGAAGTCAGTCCCTGTCAGGTTGGGTTGTAACTGTAGAAGTCAGTCCCTGTTGGGTTGTAACTGTAGAAGTCAGTCCCTGGTTGGGTTGTAACTGTAGAAGTCAGTCCCTGTCAGGTTGGGTTGTAACTGTAGAAGTCAGTCCCTGTCAGGTTGTTGTAGCTGTAGAAGTCAGTCCCAGGTTGGGTTGTAACTGTAGTCAGTCCCTGTTGGGTTGTAACTGTAGTCCCTGTTGGGTTGTAACTGTAGAAGTCAGTCCATGTTTGGTTGGGTTGTAGCTGTATAAGTCAGTCCCTGTCTGGTTGTAACTGTAGAAGTCAGTCCATGTTTGGTTGAGTTGTAACTGTAGATGTCAGTCCCTGTCGTGGTTGTAACTGTAGAAGTCAGTCCCTGTCTGGTTGTGTTGTAACTGTAGAAGTCAGTCCCTGTCTGGTTGTGTTGTAACTGTAGAAGTCAGTCCCTGTCTGGTTGTGTTGTAACTGTAGAAGTCAGTCCCTGTCTGGTTGTAACTGTAGAAGTCAGTCCCTGTCTGGTTGTAACTGTAGAAGTCAGTCCCTGTCTGGTTGTAACTGTAGAAGTCAGTCCCTGTTTGGGTTGTAACTGTAGAAGTCAGTCCCTGTCTGGTTGGGTTGTAACTGTAGAAGTCAGTCCCTGTCAGGTTGGGTTGTAGCTGTAGAAGTCAGTCCCTGTCTGTTGGGTTGTAGCTGTAGAAGTCAGTCCCTGTTGGGTTGTAACTGTAGAAGTCAGTCCCTGTCAGGTTGGGTTGTAACTGTAGAAGTCAGTCCCTGTCTGGTTGGGTTGTAACTGTAGAAGTCAGTCCCTGTCTGGTTGGGTTGTAACTGTAGAAGTCAGTCCCTGTCAGGTTGGGTTGTAACTGTAGAAGTCAGTCCCTGTCTGGTTGGGTTGTAACTGTAGAAGTCAGTCCCTGGTTGGGTTGTAACTGTAGAAGTCAGTCCCTGTCTGGTTGGGTTGTAACTGTAGAAGTCAGTCCCTGTTGGGTTGTAACTGTAGAAGTCAGTCCCTGTCTGGTTGGGTTGTAACTGTAGAAGTCAGTCCCTGTCTGGTTGGGTTGTAACTGTAGAAGTCAGTCCCTGTTTGGTTGGGTTGTAACTGTAGAAGTCAGTCCCTGTCAGGTTGGGTTGTAACTGTAGAAGTCAGTCCCTGTCTGGTTGGGTTGTAACTGTAGAAGTCAGTCCCTGTCTGGTTGGGTTGTAACTGTAGAAGTCAGTCCCTGTCAGGTTGGGTTGTAACTGTAGAAGTCAGTCCCTGTCAGGTTGGGTTGTAACTGTAGAAGTCAGTCCCTGTCTGGTTGGGTTGTAACTGTAGAAGTCAGTCCCTGTCAGGTTGGGTTGTAACTGTAGAAGTCAGTCCCTGTCTGGTTGGGTTGTAACTGTAGAAGTCAGTCCCTGTCTGGTTGGGTTGTAACTGTAGAAGTCAGTCCCTGTCTGGTTGGGTTGTAACTGTAGAAGTCAGTCCCTGTCAGGTTGGGTTGTAACTGTAGAAGTCAGTCCCTGTCTGGTTGGGTTGTAACTGTAGAAGTCAGTCCCTGTCAGGTTGGGTTGTAACTGTAGAAGTCAGTCCCTGTCAGGTTGGGTTGTAACTGTAGAAGTCAGTCCCTGTCTGGTTGGGTTGTAACTGTAGAAGTCAGTCCCTGTCTGGTTGGGTTGTAGCTGTAGAAGTCAGTCCCTGTCTGGTTGGGTTGTAACTGTAGAAGTCAGTCCCTGTCTGGTTGGGTTGTAGCTGTAGAAGTCAGTCCCTGTCTGGTTGGGTTGTAACTGTAGAAGTCAGTCCCTGTCTGGTTGGGTTGTAGCTGTAGAAGTCAGTCCCTGTCTGGTTGGGTTGTAACTGTAGAAGTCAGTCCCTGTCTGGTTGGGTTGTAGCTGTAGAAGTCAGTCCCTGTTGGGTTGTAACTGTAGAAGTCAGTCCCTGTCAGGTTGGGTTGTAACTGTAGAAGTCAGTCCCGGTTGGGTTGTAACTGTAGAAGTCAGTCCCTGTTTGGTTGGGTTGTAACTGTGTCAGTCCCTGTCCCGGTTGGTTTGTAACTGTAGAAGTCAGTCCCTGTTGGGTTGTAACTGTAGAAGTCAGTCCCTGTTGGGTTGTAACTGTAGAAGTCAGTCCCTGTTGGTTGTGTTGTAACTGTAGAAGTCAGTTGTAACTGTAGAAGTCAGTCCCTGTTGGGTTGTAACTGTAGAAGTCAGTCCCTGTTGGGTTGTAACTGTAGAAGTCAGTCCCTGTTGAGATGTAACTGTAGAAGTCAGTCCCTGTCTGGTTGTGTTGTAACTGTAGAAGTCAGTCCCTGTTGGTGTTGTAACTGTTGGGAAGTCAGTCCCTGTCTGGTTGTGTTGTAACTGTAGAAGTCAGTCCTGTTGGGTTGTGTTGTAACTGTAGAAGTCAGTCCCTGTCTGGTTGTGTTGTAACTGTAGAAGTCAGTCCCTGTCTGGTTGTGTTGTAACTGTAGAAGTCAGTCCCTGTCTGGTTGTAACTGTAGAAGTCAGTCCCTGTCTGGTTGTAACTGTAGAAGTCAGTCCCTGTCTGGTTGTAACTGTAGAAGTCAGTCCCTGTTTGGTTGGGTTGTAACTGTAGAAGTCAGTCCCTGTTTGGTTGGGTTGTAACTGTAGAAGTCAGTCCCTGTTTGGTTGGGTTGTAACTGTAGAAGTCAGTCCATGTTTGGTTGGGTTGTAGCTGTAGAAGTCCCTGTTTGGTTGTAACTGTAGAAGTCAGTCCCTGTTGGGTTGTGGCTGTAGAAGTCAGGTTGAGTTGTAACTGTAGAAGTCAGTCCCTGTTGGGTTGTGGTTGAGTTGTAACTGTAGTCAGTCCCTGTTGAGTTTGTAACTGTAGAAGTCAGGTTGAGTTGTAACTGTAGAAGTCAGGTTGAGTTGTAACTGTAGAAGTCAGTCCCTGTCTGGTTGTAACTGTTGTAGTCTGTAGAAGTCAGTCCCTGTCTGGTTGGGTTGTAACTGTAGAAGTCAGTCCCTGTCTGGTTGGGTTGTAACTGTAGAAGTCAGTCCCTGTCTGGTTGGGTTGTAACTGTAGAAGTCAGTCCCTGTCTGGTTGTAGTCAGTCCCTGTCTGGTTGTAGCTGTCTGGTTGTAACTGTAGAAGTCAGTCCCTGTCTGGTTGTAACTGTAGAAGTCAGTCCCTGTCTGGTTGGGTTGTAACTGTAGAAGTCAGTCCCTGTCTGGTTGGGTTGTAACTGTAGAAGTCAGTCCCGGTCAGGTTGAGTTGTAACTGTAGAAGTCAGTCCCTGTCCTGGTTGTAGCTGAAGAAGTCAGTCCCTGTCTGGTTGTAGCTGTAGAAGTCAGTCCCTGTCCTGGTTGTAGCTGAAGAAGTCAGTCCCTGTCTGGTTGTAGCTGTAGAAGTCAGTCCCGGTCCTGGTCAGGTTGGGAGGGGTGTCAGTGCTGTTACTCTGAAGGTATTGCACTTGTCCCGGCCTGTTTAGGATTGAGGAGATGGTGCTCCTACTCTTTGAACCTGCTGCTAAAGCAGTAACTGCTTGATGCATGTTTGAAATGAATGAATGAAACATATATTTACCAAAAATGAGACTTGTATGTTTTCTGTCTCATGATTCAGTTTTTTCTAGGTTTGTTTTTAATGAATGAAGAGGTAGTTTTCTAAATTGTAGATTGATTGTCGGAGCTTAAATGTGTCCGTCCATATGGTGAGTAATTGTTTCATGCTGTGGTTTTGTCTCAAATAAAGTTTCCATGAAATGTAGCTTCCCGTTTCCATTGTGCTTTGATTTGAAATGTGTAGATGTGATTGGATGTAAGGCTGCTTCTCGAGATGTGATTGGATGTAAGGGTGGTGGGATGTTCAGATATGTTATCTCCAGCCTGCTTCTCGAGATGTGATTGGATGTAGGGGTACCCCCTGTATATAGCCTCCATATTGACTCTGTATCCCCTGTATATAGCCTCCACATTGACTCTGTACTGGTACCCCCTGTATATAGCCTCCACATTGACTCTTTACTGGTACCCCCTGTATATAGCCTCCACATTGACTCTGTACCGGTACCCCCTGTATATAGCCTCCACATTGACTCTGTACTGGTACACCCTGTATATAGCCTCCACATTGACTCTGTACTCTGTACTGGTACCCCTGTATATAGCCTCCACATTGACTCTGTACTGGTACCCCTGTATATAGCCTCCACATTGACTCTGTACCCCCTGTATATAGCCTCCACATTGACTCTGTACCGGTACCCCCTGTATATAGCCTCCACATTGACTCTGTACCGGTACCCCCTGTATATAGCCTCCACATTGACTCTGTACTCGGTACCCCCTGTATATAGCCTCCACATTGACTCTGTACTGGTACCCCTGTACCCCTGTATAGCCTCCACATTGACTCTGTACTGGTACCCCCTGTATATAGCCTCCACATTGACTCTGTACTGGTACCCCTGTATATAGCCTCCACATTGACTCTGTACCGGTACCCCCTGTATATAGCCTCCACATTGACTCTGTACTGGTACCCCCTGTATATAGCCTCCACATTGACTCTGTACCGGTACCCCCTGTATATAGCCTCCACATTGACTCTGTACTGGTACCCCCTGTATATAGCCTCCACATTGACTCTGTACTGGTACCCCTGTATATAGCCCCATTGACTCTGTATATATATAGCCTCCACATTGACTCTGTACCGGTACCCCTGTATATAGCCTCCACATTGACTCTGTACCCCCTGTATATAGCCTCCACATTGACTCTGTACTCTGGTACCCCTGTATATAACCTCCACATTGGTACCCCCTGTATATAGCCTCCACATTGACTCTGTACTATAACCTCCACATTGACTCTGTACCCCCTGTATATAGCCTCCACATTGACTCTGTACTACCCCCTGTATATAGTACCCCCCCCCTGTATATAGCCTCCACATTGACTCTGTACCGGTACCCCCTGTATATAGCCTCCACATTGACTCTGTACCGGTACCCCTGTATATAGCCTCCACATTGACTCTGTACTGGTACCCCCCCCTGTATATAGCCTCCACATTGACTCTGTACTGGTACCCCTGTATATAGCCTCCACATTGACTCTGTACCGGTACCCCTGTATATAGCCTCCACATTGACTCTGTACCGGTACCCCCTGTATATAGCCTCCACATTGACTCTGTACTGGTACCCCTGTATATAGCCTCCACATTGACTCTGTACCGGTACCCCCTGTATATAGTCTCCACATTGACTCTGTACCGGTACCCCTGTATATAGTCTCCACATTGACTCTGTACCCCCTGTATATAGCCTCCACATTGACTCTGTACTGGTACCCCCTGTATATAGCCTCCACATTGACTCTGTACCGGTACCCCTGTATATAGTCTCCACATTGACTCTGTACCGGTACCCCCTGTATATAGCCTCCACATTGACTCTGTACCGGTACCCCTGTATATAGCCTCCACATTGACTCTGTACCCCCCTGTATATAGCCTCCACATTGACTCTGTACTGGTACCCCTGTATATAGCCTCCACATTGACTCTGTACTATAGCCTCCACATTGACTCTGTACTGGTACCCCCTGTATATAGCCTCCACATTGACTCTGTACCTCCACATTGGTACCCCCTGTATATAGCCTCCACATTGACTCTGTACTGGTACCCCCTGTATATAGTCTCCACATTGACTCTGACTCCACATTGACTCTGTACCCCCCTGTATATAGCCTCCACATTGACTCTGTACTTGGTAAATAGTACCTCCTGAACTGCATTGTTGGTTATAGCCTCCACATTGACTCTGTACCGGTACCCCTGTATATAAAATGCCTCCACATTGACTCTGTACCCTTTAAAGGTTGTACTCTGTACCCCTGTATATAGTCTCCACATTGACTCTGTACATGTACCCCCTGTATATAGCATAACTCCACATTGACTCTGTACTGGTACCCCTGTATATAGCCTCCACATTGACTCTGTACTGGTACCCCTGTATATAGGACAACTCCACATTGACTCTGTACCGGTACCCCCTGTATATAGCCTCCACATTGACTCTGTACCGTTACCCCCTGTATATAGTCTCCACATTGACTCTGTACCGGTACCCTCTGTATATAGCCTCCACATTGACTCTGTACTGGTACCCCCTGTATATAGCCTCCACATTGACTCTGTACCGGTACCCCACTGTATATAGCCTCCACATTGACTCTGTACTGTCCCTGTATATAGCCTCCACATTGACTCTGTACCGGTACCCCTGTATATAGTCTCCACATTGACTCTGTACTGGTACCCCTGTATATAGCCTCCACATTGACTCTGTACCCCCCTGTATATAGGGGACTCTGTACCGGTACCCCCTGTCCTCCACATTGACTCTGTACCACCTGTATATAGCCTCCACATTGACTCTGTACTGGTACCCCCTGTATATAGCCTCCACATTGACTCGGTACCGGTACCCCCTGTATATTCTTATTGTTAAAAATAAAAAGTATGTACTTGGTAAATATTTCCAGAACTCTTCTTGAACTGCATTGTTGGTTAAGTAAGAATTTCACGGTGATGTTTATACTTGTTGTACTTTTAAAATGTATTTATTTATTATTAAAAAAAAAGTTGTTTTTAATTTTTTACACTTGTATTCTGCACATGTGACCGAGTTTGATTTCCATAACTCTCAGATCACAGTGATGTGTATGTTATGGTGCAGTGGCCTGCTCTCTCCACCAGGGGGCGCTGCTACACTTATGTACAAAGCATTGATGGGACAACTCCCTGCGTGTCTGTTCCTTACTGACCTGATCAGTCACTCATTACAGTCTTAGTTCAGTCTCTGCTGATCGACAACAGTGATAGACATTAAAAGGGGAGTTGGTTTCCTCGTCTGTTTCTAAGACTCTGATCGACAACACTGTGGTAGACATTAAAAGGGGAGTTGGTGTCCTCGTCTGTTTCTAAGACTCTGATCGACAACACTGTGGTAGACATTAAAAGGGGAGTTGGTGTCCTCGTCTGTTTCTAAGACTCTGATCGACAACACTGTGGTAGACATTAAAAGGGGAGTTGGTTTCCTCGTCTGTTTCTAAGACTCTGATCGACAACACTGTGGTAGACATTAAAAGGGGAGTTGGTGTCCTCGTCTGTTTCTAAGACTCTGATCGACAACACTGTGATAGACATTAAAAGGGGAGTTGGTGTCCTCGTCTGTTTCTAAGACTCTGATCGACAACACTGTGATAGACATTAAAAGGGGAGTTGGTGTCCTCGTCTGTTTCTAAGACTCTGATCGACAACACTGTGATAGACATTAAAAGGGGAGTTGGTGTCCTCGTCTGTTTCTAAGACTCTGATCGACAACACTGTGGTAGACATTAAAAGGGGAGTTGGTGTCCTCGTCTGTTTCTAAGACTCTGATCGACAACACTGTGATAGACATTAAAAGGGGACTCTGAGTTGGTGTCCTCATTAAAAGGGGAGTTGTTTCTAAGACTCTGATCGACAACACTGTGATAGACATTAAAAGGGGAGTTGGTGTCCTCGTCTGTTTCTAAGACTCTGATCGACAACACTGTGATAGACATTAAAAGGGGAGTTGGTGTCCTCGTCTGTTTCTAAGACTCTGATCGACAACACTGTGATAGACATTAAAAGGGGAGTTGGTGTCCTCGTCTGTTTCTAAGACTCTGATCGACAACACTGTGATAGACATTAAAAGGGGAGTTGGTGTCCTCGTCTGTTTCTAAGACTCTGATCGACAACACTGTGATAGACATTAAAAGGGGAGTTGGTGTCCTCGTCTGTTTCTAAGACTCTGATCGACAACACTGTGATAGACATTAAAAGGGGAGTTGGTGTCCTCGTCTGTTTCTAAGACTCTGATCGACAACACTGTGATAGCTGCAGTTGTTTCTAATCTTTAATTGTATCTGTAACTTGTGACATTGTGTGTGTTCAGTATTTTACTGTAATATTGTATGTACGCGCTGCTATTCTCCCGTTTTGCCTTGCCAGGTCGCCCTGCAAAATAGTATTTTTTTTTACCTCAATGGGTCTTACTTGGTTAAATAAAATAGTAATTTCTATACATTCTGTTTTGTTAGGTATGTATTTTTATATCAAGTGTTGATCAAAAACTAAGGTTCCCTTCGCCCAGTAGATGTCTTTCGTGTTCAGCATCACTGCCTCTTAGTGGGAATCACCTGTGGGTCGTTTACAGAATCACCTGTGGTTTACAGAATCACCTGTGGGTCGTTTACAGAATCACCTGTGGGTCGTTTACAGAATCACCTGTGGGTAATTTACAGAATCACCTGTGGGTAGTTTACAGAATCACCTGTGGGTCGTTTACAGAATCACCTGTGGGTCGTTTACAGAATCACCTGTGGGTAGTTTACAGAATCACCTGTGGGTCGTTTACAGAATCACCTGTGGGTCGTTTACAGAATCACCTGTGGGTAGTTTACAGAATCACCTGTGGGTCGTTTACAGAATCACCTGTGGGTAATTTACAGAATCACCTGTGGGTAATTTACAGAATCACCTGTGGTTTACAGAATCACCTGTGGGTAATTTACAGAATCACCTGTGGGTAATTTACAGAATCACCTGTGGGTAATTTACAGAATCACCTGTGGGTAATTTACAGAATCACCTGTGCGTAATTTGGACACCATAACGCTCATACCTATGGCCGAAAAGGCTTTTAGTCGGCCGATGGAACTCGATAGAAACGTTCTCATCCATAACTTTGTACCGAACGGTTTGTTGCATTGTAACGTACAGCCATGCTGTCGTAGACTACAATACTAATTGTTTTGGAGATGTTTTAGGCCGCCGCTCCCAGGTTTGTCCACGAGATGGCGCTGCACCCCACTGTTGCTTGTAGAGTTCTCCAGTGGTTCTGTCTCCTCAGGTATGGTTCCGCCCATTCCTCTCATTCCCTTGACGGCTCCAGTCGCGCCAAGTTGCTCAACACGCTGCGGTTGAGTTCTTCTACAGTCCCATGACTCTTTCAACGACTCCTGTTGTAACTTCATTCAGGATTTGATTGTTTTTAGAACGTTTATTAAAGGCAATTTTTTCCGTCATTGAAAAGTACCGTCGCAGATCCAGTAACCTTGGAAATGTGGATGTTGTGATCGAAGGAATGGCGGTCTGTTAGGAATGTTCATAACTTTAATATTAGATAGGGGTTTTTGAGTAACATCAACCTGGATTTGAAAATGGGACGACAAAAGATGCTGTGTTGTTTGTTTGTTACTGCTTGTGTCGGGCTGATTTCGGGAAGTCTAACGAGCTGTGATGAAGTGCGCAAAGTTTTTCAGCTGCGGCAGATTGGACCGGTGAAATCACTGCCCGAGAGACCGAGAGAAGGTAGGCCTACGGTAGTTGTATACATTAGAAATGGATCAGAATATCTGCACGTTTCTTCACCATTTCTATATCGGGGTTACCAAAGTAATTCAATCTTACATGACTGGGGTTGTTGAACCATGGCACACTGCCGTAGCCTGTATTCTGTAGATGTATGGCACACTGCCGTAGCCTGTATTCTGTAGATGTATGGCACACTGCCGTAGCCTGTATTCTGTAGATGTATGGCACACTGCCGTAGCCTGTATTCTGTAGATGTATGGCACACTGCCGTAGCCTGTATTCTGTAGATGTATGGCACACTGCCGTAGCCTGTATTCTGTAGATGTATGGCACACTGCCGTAGCCTGTATTCTGTAGATGTATGGCACACTGCCGTAGCCTGTATTCTGTAGATGTATGGCCAACTGCCGTAGCCTGTATTCTGTAGATGTATGGCACAGTGCCGTAGCCTGTATTCTGTAGATGTATGGCACAGTGCCGTAGCCTGTATTCTGTAGATGTATGGCACACTGCCGTAGCCTGTATTCTGTAGATGTATGGCCAACTGCCGTAGCCTGTATTCTGTAGATGTATGGCCAACTGCCGTAGCCTGTATTCTGTAGATGTATGGCCAACTGCCGTAGCCTGTATTCTGTAGATGTATGGCCAACTGCCGTAGCCTGTATTCTGTAGATGTATGGCCAACTGCCGTAGCCTGTATTCTGTAGATGTATGGCACACTGCCGTAGCCTGTATTCTGTAGATGTATGGCACACTGCCGTAGCCTGTATTCTGTAGATGTATGGCACACTGCCGTAGCCTGTATTCTGTAGATGTATGGCACACTGCCGTAGCCTGTATTCTGTAGATGTATGGCACACTGCCGTAGCCTGTATTCTGTAGATCTATGGCACACTGCCGTAGCCTGTATTCTGTAGATCTATGGCACACTGCCGTAGCCTGTATTCTGTAGATGTATGGCACACTGCCGTAACCTGTATTCTGTAGATGTATGGCACACTGCCGTAGCCTGTATTCTGGAGATCTATGGCACGCTGCCGTAGCCTGTATTCTGTAGATGTATGGCACGCTGCCGTAGCCTGTATTCTGTAGATCTATGGCACGCTGCCGTAGCCTGTATTCTGTAGATGTATGGCACACTGCCGTAGCCTGAATGCTGTAGATGTATGGCACACTGGCTTAGCCTGTATTCTGTAGATCTATGGCACACTGCCATAGCCTGTATTCTGTAGATGTATGGCACACTGCCGTAGCCTGTATTCTGTAGATCTATGGCACACTGCCGTAGCCTGTATTCTGTAGATCTATGGCCAACTGCCGTAGCCTGTATTCTGTAGATGTATGGCCAACTGCCGTAGCCTGTAGAAGAGAGAGCCAGGGTAACAGAGCCCCATGCCAGAGAGAGCGAGAGAGCCAGGGTAACAGAGCCCCGTGCCAGAGAGAGAGAGAGAGACAGGGTAACAGAGCCCCATGCCAGAGAGAGAGAGCTAGGGTAACAGAGCCCCATGCCAGAGAGAGAGAGAGCCAGGGTAACAGAGCCCCATGCCAGAGAGAGAGAGAGCTAGGGTAACAGAGCCCCGTGCCAGAGAGAGAGAGAGAGCTAGGGTAACAGAGCCCCGTGCCAGAGAGAGAGCCAGGGTAACAGAGCCCCGTGCCAGAGAGAGAGAGAGAGAGAGAGCCAGGGTAACAGAGCCCCGTGCCAGAGAGAGAGAGAGAGATCCAGAGTAACAGAGCCCCATGCCAGAGAGAGAGAGAGCCAGGGTAACAGAGCCCCGTGCCAGAGAGAAAGAGAGAGCCAGGGTAACAGAGCCCCGTGCCAGAGAGAGAGAGAGAGAGCCAGGGTAACAGAGCCCTGTGCCAGAGAGAGAGAGAGAGCCAGGGTAACAGAGCCCTGTGCCAGAAAGAGAGAGAGAGAGCTAGGGTAACAGAGCCCCGTGCCAGAGAGAGAGAGAGCCAGGGTAACAGAGCCCTGTGCCAGAAAGAGAGAGAGAGAGCTAGGGTAACAGAGCCCCGTGCCAGAGAGAGAGAGCCAGGGTAACAGAGCCCCGTGCCAGAGAGAGAGAGAGAGAGAGAGATCCAGGGTAACAGAGCCCCGTGCCAGAGAGAGAGAGAGAGATCCAGAGTAACAGAGCCCCATGCCAGAGAGAGAGAGAGAGAGATCCAGGGTAACAGAGCCCCGTGCCAGAGAGGGAGAGAGCCAGGGTAACAGAGCCCCGTGCCAGAGAGAGAGAGAGAGCCAGGGTAACAGAGCCCCGTGCCAGAAAGAGAGAGCTAGGGTAACAGAGCCCCATGCCAGAGAGAGAGAGAGAGAGCCAGGGTAACAGAGCCCCGTGCCAGAGAGAGAGAGCTAGGGTAACAGAGCCCCATGCCAGAGAGAGAGAGGGAGAGAGCCAGGGTAACAGAGCCCCATGCCAGAGAGAGAGAGAGAGCCAGGGTAACAGAGCCCCGTGCCAGAGAGAGAGCCAGGGTAACAGAGCCCCGTGCCAGAGAGAGAGAGCCAGGGTAACAGAGCCTCGTGCCAGAGAGAGAGAGCCAGGGTAACAGAGCCCCGTGCCAGAGAGAGAGAGCCAGGGTAACAGAGCCTCGTGCCAGAGAGAGAGAGAGCCAGGGTAACAGAGCCCCTTGCCAGAGAGAGAGAGCCAGGGTAACAGAGCCCCGTGCCAGAGAGAGAGAGAGCCAGGGTAACAGAGCCCCATGCCAGAGAGAGAGAGCCAGGGTAACAGAGCCCCATGCCAGAGAGAGAGAGCCAGGGTAACAGAGCCCCGTGCCAGAGAGAGAGCCAGGGTAACAGAGCCCCGTGCCAGAGAGAGAGAGCCAGGGTAACAGAGCCCCGTGCCAGAGAGAGAGAGCCAGGGTAACAGAGCCCCGTGCCAGAGAGGGAGCCAGGGTAACAGAGCCCGTGCCAGAGAGAGAGAGCTAGGGTAACAGAGCCCCGTGCCAGAGAGAAAGAGAGAGCCAGGGTAACAGAGCCCCATGCCAGAGAGAGAGAGAGAGCCAGGGTAACAGAGCCCCGTGCCAGAGAGAGGGAGCCAGGGTAACAGAGCCCCATGCCAGAGAGAGAGCCAGGGTAACAGAGCCCCGTGCCAGAGAGAGAGAGCCAGGGAAACAGAGCCCCGTGCCAGAGAGAGAGAGAGAGAGAGAGCCAGGGTAACAGAGCCCCGTGCCAGAGAGAGAGAGCCAGGGTAACAGAGCCCCATGCCAGAGAGAGGGTAACAGAGCGGTAGAGGGAGCAGTGACAACAGAGCGCTATGTAATGAAATCT
Source organism: Oncorhynchus keta (assembly GCF_023373465.1). Taxonomy (NCBI): domain Eukaryota; kingdom Metazoa; phylum Chordata; class Actinopteri; order Salmoniformes; family Salmonidae; genus Oncorhynchus; species Oncorhynchus keta. Next base: position 163,837 of record NW_026288731.1, on the reverse strand, counting down.
AGTCTTCATTAAAACCGTTACAGCGGTGATAAAACAAGCAGATGGTTGACTCTGGCTGGTCCCTATATCATGGTGCTGCTCTCTCTCTCTCTCTCCCAGCAGATGGTTGACTCCATCACAGGGCTTTCCTGGTTGGCTGGTCCCTACATCATGGTGCTGCTCTCTCTCTCTCTCCAGCAGATGGTTGACTCCATCACGGGGCTTTCCTGGTTGGCTGGTCCCTACATCATGGTGCTGCTCTCTCTCTCTCTCCAGCAGATGGTTGACTCCATCACGGGGCTTTCCTGGTTGGCTGGTCCCTACATCATGGTGCTGCTCTCTCTCTCTCTCCAGCAGATGGTTGACTCCATCACAGGGCTTTCCTGGTTGGCTGGTCCCTACATCATGGTGCCCTCTCCAGCAGATGGTTGACTCCATCACAGGGCTTTCCTGGTTGGCTGGTCCCTACATCATGGTGCTGCTCTCTCTCTCTCTCTCCAGCAGATGGTTGACTCCATCACAGGGCTTTCCTGGTTGGCTGGTCCCTACATCATGGTGCTGCTCTCTCTCTCTCTCTCCAGCAGATGGTTGACTCCATCACAGGGCTTTCCTGGTTGGCTGGTCCCTACATCATGGTGCTGCTCTCTCTCTCTCTCTCCAGCAGATGGTTGACTCCATCACAGGGCTTTCCTGGTTGGCTGGTCCCTACATCATGGTGCTGCTCTCTCTCTCTCTCCAGCAGATGGTTGACTCCATCACAGGGCTTTTCTGGTTGGCTGGTCCCTACATCATGCATGGTGCTGCTCTCTCCCCATCTCTCCCCATCTCTCCCCATCTCTCCCCATGCTCGCTCTTATCTGTCAAGATGACTTAGCAGAGAGGAAACCCCAGAGGAGGTTTGTCTTTACCCTGGTCTGGCTGTGTCCAACTAAACCATCATGGCTGCTGCCCCCAGTCACTGACTCTACATCAACCCTAACTCCAGTCAGATGGTCACTGACTCCATCAACCCTAGGTCACTAGACTCCTTCAACCCTAACCTGGCTGGTCACTAGACTCCTACATCAACCCTAACCTCCCCTCCCCAGTCACTAGACTCCTACATCAACCCTAACCTCCCCTCCCCAGTCACTAGACTCCTACATCAACCCTAATCTCCCCTCCCCAGTCACTGACTCCTACATCAACCCTAGGGACTTCAACCCTAACCTCCTGGTCACCAGACTCCTACATCAACCCTAACCTAGACCCTCTCCCCCCCCTCCCCAGTCACTAGACTCCTACATCAACCCTAACCTCCTCCCCCAGTCACTAGACTCCTCAACCTCACCCAGAGCTCCCCTCTCCCCACCCCAGTCACTGGGTGCTCCTACATCAACCCTAACCTCCCCCCTCCTCCCCAGTCACTCTCCTACATCAACCCCAACCTCCCCCATCCCACAGGTCACTAGACTCCTAGCATCAAGGAGCCCCCCTGGTCCCTCCCCAGGTCTCCTACATCAACCCTAATCTCCCTCCCCAGTCACTGGGGAGACTCCCACATCAACCCAGCCTAACCTCCACTGGTCCCCAGTCACTGGGGGAGGCTCCCACTCAACCCTAGCCTCAGTCACTGGTGCTCCCACATCAACCCAACCTCCTCTCCCCAGTCACCTGACTCCTCTTACTGTCAAGCCCCTAATCTCCCCTCCCCAGTCACTGGGGGAGGAGAGACTCCCACATCAGGTCCCAGCCTCCTCTCCCCAGTCCCACCTGGGGGAGACTCCTACATCAACCCTAACCTCCCCTCTGGTCCCCAGCCAAGACTCCTACCAACCCTAATCTCCCTCCCCAGTCACTAGACACCCACATCAACCCTAACCTCCTCTCCCCAGTCACTAGACACCTACATCAACCCTAACCTCCCCTCCCCAGTCACTAGACACCTACATCAACCCTAACCTCCTCTCCCCAGTCACTAGACTCCTACATCAACCCTAACCTCCCCTCCCCAGTCACTAGACACCTACATCAACCCTAACCTCCTCTCCCCAGCCTCACTAGACTCCCACTGGTCATCAACCTGGGGAACCTCCCACTCAGGTCCCAGCCCCAGTCACCAGACTCCTACATTTAACCCTCCCCTCCCCTCCCCAGTCACTAGACTCCTACATCAACCCTAACCTCCCCTCTCCTCCCCAGTCACCAGACTCCTACATTAACCCTCCCCTCCCCTCCCCAGTCACTAGACTCCTACATCAACCCTAACCTCCCCTCCCCAGTCACTAGACTCCTACATCAACCCTAACCTCCCCACCCCTCCCCAGTCACCAGACTCTGAGATCAGATGCTGTTAATCCCCTTTAATCAGACAGAGCCCTTTCTCTTAACCTGGCACCCAGAGCTGTCACATCACCCCCCACCCACAAGTGCTGGGTGCTTACCGGTTCGGAGGGTACCAAGGCTCCGTCATGTCTCCCCCCCCTCCTCCTTCTCTACAGCTCCCTGCTCTCTACTTCACCCCCACAGCAGAGTTACAGCCCCATGGCTGGCACATGGTGTGGGATACTAGCTCGTCCCAGCCTGGGGGAAGGAGAGACTACCCACTGGTCAGGTCCCGGCCTGGGGGAAGGAGAGACTACCCACTGGTCAGGTCCCAGCCTGGGGGAAGGAGAGACTACCCACTGGTCAGGTCCCGGCCTGGGGGAAGGAGAGACTACCCACTGGTCAGGTCCCAGCCTGGGGGAAGGAGAGACTACCCACTGGTCAGGTCCCAGCCTGGGGGAAGGAGAGACTACCCACTGGTCAGGTCCTAGCTCGTCCCAGCCTGGGGGAAGGAGAGACCACCCACTGGTCAGGTCCCAGCCTGGAGGAAGGAGAGACTACCCACTGGTCAGGTCCCAGCCTGGGGGAAGGAGAGACTCCCCACTGGTCAGGTCCTAGCCAGCCTGGGGGAAGGAGAGACTACCCACTGGTCAGGTCCCAGCCTGGGGGAAGGAGAGACCACCCACTGGTCAGGTCCCAGCCTGGGGGAAGGAGAGACTACCCACTGGTCAGGTCCCAGCCTGGGGGAAGGAGAGACTACCCACTGGTCAGGTCCCAGCCTGGGGGAAGGAGAGACTACCCACTGGTCAGGTCCCAGCCTGGGGGAAGGAGAGACTCCCCACTGGTCAGGTCCTAGCCAGCCTGGGGGAAGGAGAGACTACCCACTGGTCAGGTCCCAGCCTGGGGGAAGGAGAGACTACCCACTGGTCAGGTCCCAGCCTGGGGGAAGGAGAGACTCCCCACTGGTCAGGTCCTAGCCAGCCTGGGGGAAGGAGAGACCACCCACTGGTCAGGTCCCAGCCTGGGGGAAAGAGAGACCACCCACTGGTCAGGTCCCAGCCTGGGGGAAAGAGAGACTACCCACTGGTCAGGTCCCAGCCTGGGGGAAAGAGAGACTACCCACTGGTCAGGTCCCAGCCTGGGGGAAGGAGAGACTACCCAGAAACCTGGTCCTCTAGTATTAACCATCTCTATCTCTCTCTTTCTCTAGTATTAACCATCTCTCTCTCTCTCTTTTCCCCGTCTGCCTCTCTCCCTGCCTCTCTCTCTCTCTCTGTCTGCCTCTCTCTCTCTCTCTCTCTCTCTCTCTCTCTCTCTCTCTGTCTGCCTCTCTCTCTCTCTCTCTCTCTCTCTCTCTCCTCTTGTAGAAAGCTTTGAGTCTCTGATAAAGTCATCAGAGAACCACACCAACCTGGTCCTCCGGGCGTCGTACCGTAACATGGCTGGGGAGGCGTCGGGTCTGGTGAGAGAGTTGTTCACCGACGTCGGCCTCTTCCTCCTTGGCTCCGAACTCAACGTTGATGACATCACCAGCCGCTTCTTCGACGCTCTCTTCCCATTGGTCTACCACCACCTCATCACCCCCGGTTACGCCGAGTGCGTCAGTTACGCCCGCCGCGATTTGTCCCCGTTCGGCGCCGCTCCGGGAGTCCCAGCCAATCAGATCGGGAGGTCGGGGGTCGTGTGCTGTTACAGGCGCTGCACCTCGGCGTAGAGGTGATCAACACCACGGATCACCTGGTGTTTAGCAGGGAGTGTCGCAGAGCTCTGCTCAGGATGCAGTACTGTCCCCACTGCCACGGACTCACCCTGTCTAAACCCTGTATGGGCTACTGTCTCAACGTGATGCGTGGCTGTCTGGCTGAGGTAACCCTGGCGTTGTTTTACACGTGATAATAACACCACTATTCTATAGATTCCCTTGTTATCGACTTCATCTTATTGCTCCTTGTTTCATTTTGATTTGTTTTACTTGGAAAGTGTGTTTTTTTTTTTTTTTTTAAAGGTTGTAAAAAAGATTTTGATTTTGATTTGAGGTGGACCCCATTGGAGAGAATTTGTGAGGTCGTTAGAGGGGCTGTCGGCACGCATGCACGGAACTCAGGACCTGGAGCAAGTGCTGCTGGGAGTTCACGCCGTCGTCCACGACGCCGTCGCACATGCTCAGAGGAACGGGCCACACCTCTCGGCACAGGTGAGGTGTTTGGTGTCGCGTTGTCGTCTCCCATTGGATTGTCAGGATCAGAGAACATTTTAGAAATGGGCATTAAACTAAGTGATTAACATGAAACCAACCAGTCACCAGACTAAGTGATTAACATGAAACCAACCAGTCACCAGACTAAGTGATTAACATGAAACCAACCAGTCACCAGACTAAGTGATTAACATGAAACCAACCAGTCACCAGACTAAGTGATTAACATGAAACCAACCAGATTAACATGAAACCAACCAGTCACCAGACTAAGTGATTAACATGAAACCAACCAGTCACCAGACTAAGTGATTAACATGAAACCAACCAGTCACCAGACTAAGTGATTAACATGAAACCAACCAGTCACCAGACTAAGTGATTAACATGAAACCAACCAGTCACCAGACACCAGACTAAGTGATTAACTAACCAGTCACCAGACTAAGATTAACATGAAACCAACCAGTCACCAGACTAAGTGATTAACATGAAACCAACCAGTCACCAGACTAAGTGATTAACATGAAACCAACCAGTCACCAGACTAAGTGATTAACATGAAACCAACCAGTCACCAGACTAAGTGATTAACATGAAACCAACCAGTCACCAGACTAAGTGATTAACATGAAACCAACCAGTCACCAGACTAAGTGATTAACATGAAACCAACCAGTCACCAGACTAAGTGATTAACATGAAACCAACCAGTCACCAGACTAAGTGATTAACATGAAACCAACCAGTCACCAGACTAAACCAACCAGTGATTAACATGAAACCAACCAGTCACCAGACTAAGTGATTAACATGAAACCAACCAGTCACCAGACTAAGTGATTAACATGAAACCAACCAGTCACCAGACTAAGTGATTAACATGAAACCAACCAGTCACCAGACTAAGTGATTAACATGAAACCAACCAGTCACCAGACTAAGTGATTAACATGAAACCAACCAGTCACCAGACTAAGTGATTAACATGAAACCAACCAGTCACCAGACTAAGTGATTAACATGAAACCAACCAGTCACCAGACTAAGTGATTAACATGAAACCAACCAGTCACCAGACTAAGTGATTAACATGAAACCAACCAGTCACCAGACTAGTCATTAACATGAAACCAGACCAGACTAAGTGATTAACATGAAACCAACCAGTCACCAGACTAAGTGATTAACATGAAACCAACCAGTCACCAGACTAAGTGATTAACATGAAACCAACCAGTCACCAGACTAAGTGATTAACATGAAACCAACCAGTCACCAGACTAAACATGAAACCAACCAGTCACCAGACTAAGTGATTAACATGAAACCAACCAGTCACCAGACTAAGTGATTAACATGAAACCAACCAGTCACCAGACTAAGTGATTAACATGAAACCAACCAGTCACCAGACTAAGTGATTAACATGAAACCAACCAGTCACCAGACTAAGTGATTAACATGAAACCAACCAGTCACCAGACTAAGTGATTAACATGAAACCAACCAGTCACCAGACTAAGTGATTAACATGAAACCAACCAGTCACCAGACTAAGTGATTAACATGAAACCAACCAGTCACCAGACTAAGTGATTAACATGAAACCAACCAGTCACCAGACTAAGTGATTAACATGAAACCAACCAGTCACCAGACTAAGTGATTAACATGAAACCAACCAGTCACCAGACTAAGTGATTAACATGAAACCAACCAGTCACCAGACTATGAAACCAACCAGTCACCAGACTAAGTGATTAACATGAAACCAACCAGTCACCAGACTAAGTGATTAACATGAAACCAACCAGTCACCAGACTAAGTGATTAAACATCACCAGAAACCCAACCAGTCACCAGACTAAGTGATTAACATGAAACCAACCAGTCACCAGACTAAGTGATTAACATGAAACCAACCAGTCACCAGACTAAGTGATTAACATGAAACCAACCAGTCACCAGACTAAGTGATTAACATGAAACCAACCAGTCACCAGACTAAGTGATTAACATGAAACCAACCAGTCACCAGACTAAGTGATTAACATGAAACCAACCAGTCACCAGACTAAGTGATTAACATGAAACCAACCAGTCACCAGACTAAGTGATTAACATGAAACCAACCAGTCACCAGACTAAGTGATTAACATGAAACCAACCAGTCACCAGACTAAGTGATTAACATGAAACCAACCAGTCACCAGACTAAGTGATTAACATGAAACCAACCAGTCACCAGACTAAGTGATTAACATGAAACCAACCAGTCACCAGACTAAGTGATTAACATGAAACCAACCAGTCACCAGACTAAGTGATTAACATGAAACCAACCAGTCACCAGACTAAGTGATTAACATGAAACCAACCAGTCACCAGACTAAGTGATTAACATGAAACCAACCAGTCACCAGACTAAGTGATTAACATGAAACCAACCAGTCACCAGACTAAGTGATTAACATGAAACCAACCAGTCACCAGACTAAGTGATTAACATGAAACCAACCAGTCACCAGACTAAAAACCAACCAGTCACCAGATTAACATGAAACCAACCAGTCACCAGACTAAGTGATTAACATGAAACCAACCAGTCACCAGACTAAGTGATTAACATGAAACCAACCAGTCACCAGACTAAGTGATTAACATGAAACCAACCAGTCACCAGACTAAGTGATTAACATGAAACCAACCAGTCACCAGACTAAGTGATTAACATGAAACCAACCAGTCACCAGACTAAGTGAATAATGTCCCTATAAAACCAACCAGTCACCAGACTAAGTGATTAACATCCTTATAAACTGATGAAGAAGGAAGAAACACATTTTTCTCAGAAAGACAGAGTTGTAATACCGATCTGAGGTTCAATGACCGAACCAACTGCTACCACTCCGTCACCCAGGAATACCACACACACACACACACACACACACACACACACACACACACACACACACACACACACACACACACACACACACACGGTACATACCACTCAACAACAGCGTGCCCAGAACATTCTCAGAATAGACCATTGTGGGCAGCGAGCGCCAGTAGCCAGAAGAGGTTGTCCAGACTGTTAACCAGGGAGAGTTAGCTCATCCCCAGTGGTCAGAAGAGGTTGTCCAGACTGTTAACCAGGGAGAGTTAGCTCATCCCCAGTAGCCAGAAGAGATTGTCCTGTTAACCAGAGAGAGTTAGCTCATCCCCAGTGGTCAGAAGAGGTTGTCCAGACTGTTAACCAGAGAGAGTTAGATCATCCCCAGTAGCCAGAAGAGATTGTCCTGTTAACCAGGGAGAGTTAGCTCATCCCCAGTGGTCAGAAGAGGTTGTCCAGACTGTTAACCAGGGAGAGTTAGATCATCCCCAGTAGCCAGAAGAGGTTGTCCAGACTGTTAACCAGGGAGAGTTAGCTCATCCCCAGTAGCCAGAAGAGGTTGTCCAGACTGTTAACCAGAGAGAGTTAGCTCATCCCCAGTGGTCAGAAGAGGTTGTCCAGACTGTTAACCAGAGAGAGTTAGATCATCCCCAGTAGCCAGAAGAGGTTGTCCAGACTGTTAACCAGAGAGAGTTAGCTCATCCCCAGTGGTCAGAAGAGGTTGTCCAGACTGTTAACCAGAGAGAGTTAGCTCATCCCCAGTGGTCAGAAGAGGTTGTCCAGACTGTTAACCAGAGAGAGTTAGATCATCCCCAGTGGTCAGAAGAGGTTGTCCAGACCGTTAACCAGGGAGAGTTAGCTCATCCCCAGTGGTCAGAAGAGGTTGTCCAGACTGTTAACCAGGGAGAGTTAGCTCATCCCCAGTAGCCAGAAGAGATTGTCCTGTTAACCAGAGAGAGTTAGCTCATCCCCAGTGGTCAGAAGAGGTTGTCCAGACTGTTAACCAGAGAGAGTTAGATCATCCCCAGTGGTCAGAAGAGATTGTCCAGACTGTTAACCAGGGATAGTGTAACCAGATCATCCCCAGTGGTCAGAAGAGGTTGTCCAGACTGTTAACCAGGGAGAGTTAGATCATCCCCAGTGGTCAGAAGAGGTTGTCCAGACTGTTAACCAGAGAGAGTTAGCTCATCCCCAGTGGTCAGAAGAGACTGTCCTGTTAACCAGGGAGAGTTAGATCATCCCCAGTGGTCAGAAGAGGTTGTCCAGACTGTTAACCAGGGAGAGTTAGCTCATCCCCAGTGGTCAGAAGAGGTTGTCCAGACTGTTAACCAGAGAGAGTTAGCTCATCCCCAGTGGTCAGAAGAGGTTGTCCAGACTGTTAACCAGAGAGAGTTAGATCATCCCCAGTGGTCAGAAGAGGTTGTCCAGACTGTTAACCAGGGAGAGTTAGCTCATCCCCAGTGGTCAGAAGAGGTTGTCCAGACTGTTAACCAGGGAGAGTTAGATCATCCCCAGTGGTCAGAAGAGGTTGTCCAGACTGTTAACCAGAGAGAGTTAGCTCATCCCCAGTGGTCAGAAGAGGTTGTCCAGACTGTTAACCAGAGAGAGTTAGCTCATCCCCAGTGGTCAGAAGAGGTTGTCCAGACTGTTAACCAGAGAGAGTTAGATCATCCCCAGTGGTCAGAAGAGGTTGTCCAGACTGTTAACCAGAGAGAGTTAGATCATCCCCAGTGGTCAGAAGAGGTTGTCCAGACTGTTAACCAGAGAGAGTTAGCTCATCCCCAGTGGTCAGAAGAGGTTGTCCAGACTGTTAACCAGGGAGAGTTAGCTCATCCCCAGTGGTCAGAAGAGGTTGTCCAGACTGTTAACCAGGGAGAGTTAGCTCATCCCCAGTGGTCAGAAGAGGTTGTCCAGACTGTTAACCAGGGAGAGTTAGCTCATCCCCAGTGGTCAGAAGAGGTTGTCCAGACTGTTAACCAGAGAGAGTTAGATCATCCCCAGTGGTCAGAAGAGGTTGTCCAGACTGTTAACCAGGGAGAGTTAGATCATCCCCAGTGGTCAGAAGAGGTTGTCCAGACTGTTAACCAGAGAGAGAGTTAGCTCATCCCCAGTGGTCAGAAGAGGTTGTCCAGACTGTTAACCAGGGAGAGTTAGCTCATCCCCAGTGGTCAGAAGAGGTTGTCCAGACTGTTAACCAGAGAGAAGGTCTGAGTTAGCTCATCCCCAGTGGTCAGAAGAGGTTGTCCAGACTGTTAACCAGAGAGAGTTAGCTCATCCCCAGTAGCCAGAAGAGGTTGTCCTGTTAACCAGGGAGAGTTAGATCATCCCCAGTGGTCAGAAGAGGTTGTCCAGACTGTTAACCAGAGAGAGTTAGCTCATCCCCAGTGGTCAGAAGAGATTGTCCTGTTAACCAGGGAGAGTTAGATCATCCCCAGTAGCCAGAAGAGATTGTCCTGTTAACCAGGGAGAGTTAGATCATCCCCAGTAGCCAGAAGAGATTGTCCTGTTAACCAGGGAGAGTTAGCTCATCCCCAGTGGTCAGAAGAGGTTGTCCAGACTGTTAACCAGGGAGAGTTAGCTCATCCCCAGTAGCCAGAAGAGGTTGTCCAGACTGTTAACCAGAGAGAGTTAGATCATCCCCAGTGGTCAGAAGAGGTTGTCCTGTTAACCAGAGAGAGTTAGCTCATCCCCAGTGGTAGACTGTTAACCAGGAGAGTAAGTAGTAAGCATGTCCTGTTAACCAGGGAGAGTAGATCATCCCCAGTGGTCAAAGAGGTTGTCCAGACTGTTAACTACAGTATAATGTTAGATCATCCCCAGGGTAGACTAGAGTAACCAGAGAGAGTTAGATCATCCCCAGTGGTCAGAAGAGGTTGTCCTGTTAACCAGAGAGAGTTAGATCATCCCCAGTAGCCAGAAGAGGTTGTCCTGTTAACCAGGGAGAGTTTGCTCATCCCCAGTGGCCAGAAGAGGTTGTCCAGACTGTTAACCAGGGAGAGTTAGCTCCAGTCAGTCCTGGGACATATGAGCATGACTGGGTTCCAAACGGGTCCCTATTCTTGTTCTGAGAAATGAAGGCTATTTATTCCAAGTGAGAAATTGCCAAGAAACTGAAGGTCTGTATAATGTGTGGTATACTCAGGGTAGACTACAGGATACCATTATCCCCGTGGAACTCAGGGTAGACTACAGTATAATGTGGTTAACAACTCAGGGAGACTCCGTGGCCTGATGAATTGAGGCTTTTCTCAGGGCAACTACAGTATAATGTGTGGGGGTAGACTGTGTAATGTAAACTCAGGGTAGACTACAGGTGTTCCTGATGTTTGGAATACTCAGGGTAGACTACAGTATAATGTGTGGTATACTCAGGGTAGACTACAGTATAATGTGTGGTATACTCAGGGTAGACTACAGTATAATGTGTGGTATACTCAGGGTAGACTACAGTATAATGTGTGGTTAACTCAGGGTAGACTACAGTATAATGTGTGGTATACTCAGGGTAGACTACAGTATAATGTGTGGTTAACTCAGGGTAGACTACAGTATAATGTGTGGTTAACTCAGGGTAGACTACAGTATAATGTGTGGTATACTCAGGGTAGACTACAGTATAATGTGTGGTATAACTCAGGGTAGACTACAGTATAATGTGTATAATGTGGTATACTCAGGGTAGACTACAGTATAATGTGTGGTTAACTCAGGGTAGACTACAGTATAATGTGTGGTATACTCAGGTATACTCAGGTAGACTACAGTATAATGTGTGGTATACTCAGGGTAGACTACAGTATAATGTGTGGTATACTCAGGGTAGACTACAGTATAATGTGTGGTATACTCAGGGTAGACTACAGTATAATGTGTGGTATACTCAGGGTAGACTACAGTATAATGTGTGGTATACTCAGGGTAGACTACAGTATAATGTGTGGTATACTCAGGGTAGACTACAGTATAATGTGTGGTATACTCAGGGTAGACTACAGTATAATGTGTGGTTAACTCAGGGTAGACTACAGTATAATGTGTGGTATACTCAGGGTAGACTACAGTATAATGTGTGGTATACTCAGGGTAGACTACAGTATAATGTGTGGTATACTCAGGGTAGACTACAGTATAATGTGTGGTATACTCAGGGTAGACTACAGTATAATGTGTGGTATACTCAGGGTAGACTACAGTATAATGTGTGGTTAACTCAGGTATATAATGTGTGGTATACTCAGGGTAGACTACAGTATAATGTGTGGTATACTCAGGGTAGACTACAGTATAATGTGTGGTATACTCAGGGTAGACTACAGTATAATGTGTGGTATACTCAGGGTAGACTACAGTATAATGTGTGGTATACTCAGGGTAGACTACAGTATAATGTGTGGTATACTCAGGGTAGACTACAGTATAATGTGTGGTTAACTCAGGGTAGACTACAGTATAATGTGTGGTTAACTCAGGGTAGACTACAGTATAATGTGTGGTATACTCAGGGTAGACTACAGTATAATGTGTGGTATACTCAACATAGACTACAGTATAATGTGGTATACTCAGGTGGACTACAGTATAACATAGACTACAGTGAGTAGTGTACAGTATAATGTGGCTCACTAACATAGACTAGGTGACTAGTGTACACTAGACTGGCTCACTTCAACATAGACTACAGTGAGTAGTGTACACTAGACTGGCTCACTTCAACATAGACTACAGTGAGTAGTGTATACTAGACTGGCTCACTTCAACATAGACTACAGTGAGTAGTGTACACTAGACTGGCTCACTTCAACATAGACTACAGTGAGTAGTGTACACTAGACTGGCCGTCAGCCCCCTGACCATCAGCTCAAGACAAAATTGTCCCGCTGCTGAATCGAGTTGATGATCACTACCCTACAGTGCTTTACTTTAGACCGGAGTCCTCTGAGTCCATCTAGTGGAGACATCCTGCCACTGCACCCTGTTAGGAGGGAGTCCTCTGGATCCATCTAGTGGAGATATCCTGCCACTGCACCCTGTTAGGAGGGAGTCCTCTGGGTCCATCTAGTGGAGACATCCTGCCACTGCACCCTGTTAGGAGGGAGTCCTCTGGGTCCATCTAGTGGAGACATCCTGCCACTGCACCCTGTTAGGAGGGAGTCCTCTGAGTCCATCTAGTGGAGACATCCTGCCACTGCACCCTGTTAGGAGGGAGTCCTCTGAGTCCATCTAGTGGAGACATCCTGTCACTGCACCCTGTTAGGAGGGAATCCTCTGGGTCCATCTAGTGGAGACATCCTGCCACTGCACCCTGTTAGGAGGGAGTCCTCTGGGTCCATCTAGTGGCGACATCCTGCCACTGCACCCTGTTAGGAGGGAGTCCTCTGGGTCCATCTAGTGGAGACATCCTGCCACTGCACCCTGTTAGGAGCTCTCTAACATTAGGACCTGTCCATCAGCTCATTGTTCTCTGTGTTTGTTGTGCTCCAGGTGTATAAAGTATGTGGTCGTCCCAGTAGACAGCCTGCCCAGTCAGTCAGCGACCAGCAGGACGGAGAGTCCATCCCTCTCAAAGCCTTCATCAGAGAAGCAGGAAACAGCCTGGCTACCAGGAGGAAGTGAGTACACTGTCTCAGTTAACCACTGCTCACCACTCACTTTATAGTCCTCATTTTCTACTCAGCACTTCTTCAGCACTTTTAGACCGCACTCAAAAGGTTGATCTCTCAGGGCGTATTTAGTTGTTGATTAAGGTTTGATTAGATGATGATTTTAGCGTTATGAGGTTCTTGAGAGGACTGGGGGTGTGGAAGTATGCCAGCGTTGGTCCCCCCCCCCGTGTGTCTGTCTCAACAGAGAGTTCCTGAACAGTCTGCGTTTGTACCGTACCTTCTACGGTGGCCTGGCGGACCAGCTGTGTGTGAACCAGCTGGCCTCCGACGATGGACTGGCCTGCTGGAACGGAGCCGACGTTGTCAAGAGGTACGTGACCCCCCCCCCCTCCCCCGACGTTGTCAAGAGGTTGTCAAGTGACCCCCCCCGACGTTGTCAAGAGGTAGTGACCCCCTCCCCGGTCGTTGTCAAAGGTGTGACCCCCCGACGTTGTCAAGAGGTAGTGACCCCCCCCGACGTTGTCAAGAGGTACGTGACCCCCCAGGTGACATTGTCAAGAGGTACGTGACCCCCCCGACGTTGTCAAGAGGTACGTGACCCCCCGTGTGTTGTCAAGAGGTAGTGACCCCCCTGACGTTGTCAAGAGGTATAACCCCACGTTGTCAAGAGGTACGTGACCCCCTCCCCCCGACGTTGTCAAGAGGTACGTGACTCCCTCCCGACGTTGTCAAGAGGTACGTGACCCCTCGACGTTGTCAAGAGGTAGTGACCCCCGGTCCACGTTGTCAAGAGGTCGTGACCCCCCGACGTTGTCAAGAGGTACGTGACTACAGTACGTTGTCAAGAGGTACGTGACCCCCTCCCCCCGACGTTGTCAAGAGGTACGTGACCCCCTCCCCGACGTTGTCAAGAGGTACGTGACCCCCCCGACGTTGTCAAGAGGTGGTGACCCCCTCCCCCGACGTTGTCAAGAGGTACGTGACCCCCCTCCCCCGTTGTCAAGAGGTACGTGACTTGACGTTGTCAAGAGGTACGTGACCCCCCTCCCCCGACGTTGTCAAGAGGTACGTGACTTCCCAGTCCGTTGTCAAGAGGTACGTGACCCCCTCCCCCCCGACGTTGTCAAGAGGTACGTGACCCCCCCTCCCTCCCCGGACGTTGTCAAGAGGTACGTGACCCCCCTCCCCGACGTTGTCAAGAGGTACGTGACCCCCTCCCCCGACGTTGTCAAGAGGTACGTGACCCCCTCCCCCCGACGTTGTCAAGAGGTACGTGACCCCCTCCCCCGACGTTGTCAAGAGGTACGTGACCCCCTCCCCCGACGTTGTCAAGAGGTACGTGACCCCCCTCCCCCGACGTTGTCAAGAGGTACGTGACCCCCTCCCCCCTGACGTTGTCAAGAGGTACGTGACCCCCTCCCCCCGACGTTGTCAAGAGGTACGTGACCCCCTCCCTCCCCGACGTTGTCAAGAGGTACGTGACCCCCCCCCTGACGTTGTCAAGAGGTACGTGACCCCCCTCCCCCTGACGTTGTCAAGAGGTACGTGACCCCCTCTCCCTAGACGTTGTCAAGAGGTACGTGACCCCCTCCCCCCCCCAGGTTGTCAAGAGTACGTGACCCCCCCTCCCCGACGTTGTCAAGAGGTACGTGACCCCCCTCCCCCGACGTTGTCAAGAGGTACGTGTCCCCCTCCCCCGACGTTGTCAAGAGGTACGTGACCCCCACTCCCCCGTTACGTTGTCAAGAGGTACGTGACCCCCCGACGTTGTCAAGAGGACGTGACCCCCCTCCCCGACGTTGTCAAGAGGTACGTGACCCCCCGACGTTGTCAAGAGGTACGTGACCCCCCCTCCCCGACGTTGTCAAGAGGTACGTGACCCCCCGACGTTGTCAAGAGGTACGTGACCCCCCCCCCGACGTTGTCAAGAGGTACGTGACCCCCCTGACGTTGTCAAGAGGTACGTGACCCCCTCTTCATGTTGTCAAGAGGGTGACCCCCACGTTGTCAAGAGGTACGTGACCCCCGATGTTGTCAAGAGGTACTGTCCCCCCTCCCCGACGTTGTCAAGAGGTACGTCCCCCTCCCCCCCGACGTTGTCAAGAGGTACGTGACCCCCGATGTTGTCAAGAGGTACTGTGACTCCCGACGTTGTCAAGAGGTACGTGACCCTCCCCCATCCCCTGTCAAGAGGGACGTCCCCCCGATCGTCAAGGGTACGTAACCCCCTCGACGTTGTCAAGAGGTACGTAACCCCCCGCCCCCTCCGTTGTCAAGGGTACGTAACCCCCCCGTTGTCAAGAGGGGTAACCCTCGACGTTGTCAAGAGGTACGTGACTCTGGACGTTGTCAAGAGGTACGTCCCCCTCCACGTTGTCAAGAGGTACGTGTCCCCCCCACGTTGTCAAGAGGTACGTCCCCCCCCCGTTGTCCCCCCCGACGTTGTCAAGAGGTACGTGACCCCGCCCCCGTTGTCAAGGGGACGTGACCCCCCCGCCCCCTCCTCCTCCGTCCCCCAGGGGAGCTGTCCTCCCCTCCATTCCCCTGGACCTGTCCTCCCTCCTCCTCCATTCCCTGGGGGACCTGTCCTCTCCTCCCCCTCCATCCCCTGGGGACCTGTCCTCTCCTCCGTCCCCCTGGGGGACCTGTCCTCCCTCCTCCTCCATCCCCTGGGGGACCTGTCCTCTCCTCCGTTCCCTGGGAGACCTGTCCTCTCCTCCTCCTCCATCCCCTGGGGAGCTGTCCTCCTCCTCCGTTCCCTGGGGGACCTGTCCTCCTTCTCCTCCTCCTCCTCCGTCCCCCTGGGGAGCTGTCCTCCTCCTCTATTCCCCTCAAGGACCTGTCCTCCTCCTCCATCCCCTGGGGGACCTGTCCTCCTCCTCCATCCCCCCCATCCTGGGGGACCTGTCCTCCCTCCATCCCCTCCTGTCCTCCCTCCATCCCCTGGGGACCTGTCCTCCTCCATCCCCCTGGGGACTGTCCTCTCCATCCCCTGGGGATCTGTCCTCTCCTCCATCCCCTGGGGGACCTGTCCTCTCCTCCATCCCCTGGGGACCTGTCCCTCCATCCTCCATCCCCCCCTGGGGGACCTGTCCTCCTCCTCCATCCCCCCTGGGGACCTGTCCTCTCCTCCATCCCCCCCCTGGGGGACCTGTCCTCTCCTCCATCCCCTGGGGACCTGTCCTCTCCTCCATCCACCTGGGGACCTGTCCTCTCCTCCATCCCCTGGGGGACCTGTCCTCTCCTCCGTCCCCCTGGGGGACCTGCCCTCCTTCTCCTCCTCCTCCATCCCCCTGGGGGACCTGTCCTCTCCTCCATCCCCCTGGGGGACCTGTCCTCCTCCTCCATCCCCCTGGGGGACCTGTCCTCTCCTCCATCCCCCTGGGGGACCTGTCCTCTCCTCCATCCCCCTGGGGGACCTGTCCTCTCCTCCATCCCCCTGGGGGACCTGTCCTCTCCTCCATCCCCCTGGGGGACCTGTCCTCTCCTCCATCCCCCTGGGGGACCTGTCCTCTCCTCCATCCCCCTGGGGACCTGTCCTCTCCTCCATCCCCTGGGGGACCTGTCCTCTCCTCCATCCCCCTGGGGGACCTGCCCTCCTTCTCCTCCTCCATCCCCTGGGGGACCTGTCCTCTCCTCCATCCCCCTGGGGGACCTGTCCTCCTCCTCCATCCCCCTGGGGGACCTGTCCTCTCCTCCATCCCCCTGGGGGACCTGTCCTCTCCTCCTCCATCCCCCTGGGGGACCTGTCCTCTCCTCCATCCCCCTGGGGGACCTGTCCTCTCCTCCATCCCCTTGGGGGACCTGTCCTCTCCTCCATCCCCTGGGGGATCTGTCCTCTCCTCCATCCCTGGGGGACCTGTCCTCTCCTCCATCCCCCTGGGGACCTGTCCTCTCCTCCATCCCCTGGGGGACCTGTCCTCTCCCTCCATCCCCTGGGGACCTGTCCTCTCCTCCATCCCCTGGGGACCTGTCCTCTCCTCCATCCCCTGGGGACCTGTCCTCTCCTCCTCCTCCGTCCCCTGGGGACCTGTCCTCTCCTCCTCCTCCGTCCCCTGGGGGACTGTCCTCTTCTCCTCCTCCCCCCCTGGGGGACCTGTCCTCTCCTCCATCCCCCTGGGGACCTGTCCTCTCCTCCATCCCCTGGGGGACCTGTCCTCTCCTCCATCCCCTGGGGGACCTGTCCTCTCCTCCATCTCCTCCCTCCCTCCCCCCTGGACCTGTCCTCTCCTCCATCCCCTGGGGGACCTGTCCTCTCCTCCATCCCCTGGGGGACCTGTCCTCTCCTCCATCCCCTGGGGACCTGTCCTCTCCTCCATCCCCTGGGGGACCTGTCCTCTCCTCCATCCACCTGGGGACCTGTCCTCTCCTCCATCCCCTGGGGGATCTGTCCTCTCCTCCTCCATCCCCTGGGGGACCTGTCCTCTCCTCCATCCCCTGGGGGACCTGTCCTCTCCTCCGTCCCCTGGGGACCTGTCCTCTCCTCCATCCCCTGGGGGACCTGTCCTCTCCTCCATCCCCCAGGGGGACCTGTCCTCTCCTCCATCCCCCTGGGGGACCTGTCCTCCTTCTCCTCCTCCGTCCCCAAGGGGGACCTGTCCTCTCCTCCATCCCCCTGGGGGACCTGTCCTCTCCTCCATCCCCCTGGGGGACCTGTCCTCTCCTCCATCCCCCTGGGGGACCTGTCCTCTCCTCCATCCCCCTGGGGGACCTGTCCTCTCCTCCATCCCCCTGGGGGACCTGTCCTCTCCTCCATCCCCCTGGGGGACCTGTCCTCTCCTCCATCCCCCTGGGAGACCTGTCCTCTCCTCCTCCTCCTCCATCCCCCTGGGGGACCTGTCCTCTCCTCCATCCCCCTGGGAGACCTGTCCTCTCCTCCTCCTCCTCCATCCCCCTGGGGGACCTGTCCTCTCCTCCATCCCCCTGGGGGACCTGTCCTCTCCTCCATCCCCTTGGGGGACCTGTCCTCTCCTCCATCCCCCTGGGGGACCTGTCCTCTCCTCCATCCCCTGGGGGACCTGTCCTCTCCTCCATCCCCTGGGGGACCTGTCCTCCCTCCATCCCCTGGGGACCTGTCCTCTCCTCCATCCCCCTGGGGACCTGTCCTCTCCTCCATCCCCCTGGGGGACCTGTCCTCTCCTCCATCCCCCTGGGGGACCTGTCCTCTCCTCCATCCCCCTGGGGGACCTGTCCTCTCCTCCATCCCCCTGGGGGACCTGTCCTCCATCCTCCATCCCCCTTGGGGGATCTGTCCTCTCCTCCATCCCCTGGGGGACCTGTCCTCTCCTCCATCCCCTGGGGGACCTGTCCTCTCCTCCATCCCCTGGGGGACCTGTCCTCTCCTCCATCCCCTGGGGGACCTGTCCTCCTCCTCCGTCCCCTGGGGGACCTGTCCTCTCCTCCATCCCCCCTGGGGGACCTGTCCTCTCCTCCATCCCCTGGGGGACCTGTCCTCTCCTCCATCCCCTGGGGGACCTGTCCTCTCCTCCATCCCCCTGGGGACCTGTCCTCTCCTCCTCCTCCGTCCCCTGGGGACCTGTCCTCTCCTCCTCCTCCGTCCCCTGGGGGATCTGTCCTCTCCTCCGTCCCCTGGGGACCTGTCCTCTCTCCTCCATCCCCCCTGGGGGACCTGTCCTCTCCTCCATCCCCCTGGGGGACCTGTCCTCTCCTCCATCCCCCTGAGGGACCTGTCCTCTCCTCCTCCTCCGTCCCCTCCTGGGACCTGTCCTCCCTCCTCCTCCGTCCCCTGGGGACCTGTCCTTCCTCCTCCTCCGTCCCCCTGGGGACCTGTCCTCTCCTCCATCCCCTGGGGGACCTGTCCTCTCCTCCATCCCCTGGGGACCTGTCCTCTCCTCCATCCCCTGGGGGACCTGTCCTCTCCTCCATCCCCTGGGGACCTGTCCTCTCCTCCATCCTCCGTCCCCTGGGGACCTGTCCCATCCCTCCTCCTCCTCCATCCCCTGGGGGACCTGTCCTCTCCTCCATCCCCTGGGGACCTGTCCTCTCCTCCATCCCCTGGGGGACCTGTCCTCTCCTCCATCCCCCTGGGGACCTGTCCTCTCCTCCATCCCCTGGGGACCTGTCCTCTCCTCCATCCCCTGGGGGACCTGTCCTCTCCTCCATCCCCTGGGGACCTGTCCTCTCCTCCATCCCCTGGGGGACCTGTCCTCTCCTCCATCCGCCTGGGGGACCTGTCCTCTCCTCCATCCCCTGGGGACCTGTCCTCTCCTCCATCCACCTGGGGGACCTGTCCTCTCCTCCATCCCCCTTGGGGATCTGTCCTCCTCCTCCATCCCCTGGGGGACCTGTCCTCTCCTCCATCCCCCTGGGGATCTCTCCCTCCATCCCCCTGGGGGATCTGTCCTCTCCTCCGTCCCCTGGGGGACCTGTCCTCTCCTCCATCCCCTGGGGGACCTGTCCTCTCCTCCATCCCCTGGGGAGACCTGTCCTCTCCTCCATCCCCTGGGGACCTGTCCTCTCCATCCTCCTCCGTCCCCTGGGGACCTGTCCTCTCCTCCTCCTCCGTCCCCTGGGGATCTGTCTCTCCTCCGTCCCCCTGGGGGACCTGTCCTCTCCTCCATCCCCTGGGGGTCCTGTCCTTCCTCCATCCCCCTGGGGGACCTGTCCTCTCCTCCATCCCCTGAGGGACCTGTCCTCTCCTCCTCCAGCAGTCCCCTGTGGGACCTGTCCTCAAATCCTCCTCCGTCCCCTGTATTTGACCTGTCCTCCCCTCCTCCTCCTCCGTCCCCTGGGGGATCTGTCCTCTCCTCCATCCCCTGGGGACCTGTCCTCTCCTCCATCCCACTGGGGGACCTGTCCTCTCCTCCATCCCCCTGGGGACCTGTCCTCTCCTCCATCCCCCTGGGGGATCTGTCCTCTCCTCCGTCCCCTGGGGGATCTGTCCTCTCCTCCGTCCCCTTGGGGGACCTGTCCTCTCCTCCATCCCCCTGGGGGACCTGTCCTCTCCTCCATCCCCCTGGGGGACCTGTCCTCTCCTCCATCCCCCTGGGGGACCTGTCCTCTCCTCCATCCCCCTGGGGGACCTGTCCTCTCCTCCATCCCCCTGGGGGATCTGTCCTCTCCTCCGTCCCCCTGGGGGACCTGTCCTCTCCTCCATCCCCCTGGGGGACCTGTCCTCTCCTCCATCCCCCTGGGGGACCTGTCCTCTCCTCCATCCCCCTGGGGGACCTGTCCTCTCCTCCATCCCCCTGGGGGACCTGTCCTCTCCTCCATCCCCTGGGGGATCTGTCCTCTCCTCCGTCCCCCTGGGGGACCTGTCCTCTCCTCCATCCCCTGGGGACCTGTCCTCTCCTCCATCCCCCTGGGGGACCTGTCCTCTCCTCCATCCCCCTGGGGGACCTGTCCTCTCCTCCATCCCCCTGGGGGACCTGTCCTCTCCTCCATCCCCCTGGGGGATCTGTCCTCTCCTCCATCCCCTGGGGGGACCTGTCCTCTCCTCCATCCCCTGGGGGACCCTGTCCTCTCCTCCATCCCCTGGGGACCTGTCCTCTCCTCCATCCCCTGGGGACCTGTCCTCTCCTCCATCCCCTGGGGGACCTGTCCTCTCCTCCATCCCCTGGGGGACCTGTCCTCTGGTCCCCTGGGGACCTGTCCTCACCTCCATCCCCCTGGGGGCCTGTCCTCTCCTCCATCCCCCTGGGGGACCTGTCCTCTCCTCCATCCCCTGGGGGACCTGTCCTCTCCTCCTCCTCCGTCCCCATGGGGGACCTGTCCTCTCCTCCTCCTCCATCCCCCCCTGGGGGACCTGGGCTCTCCCTCCATCCCCTGGGGACCTGTCCTCTCCTCCATCCCCTGGGGGACCTGTCCTCTCCTCCATCCCCCTGGGGGACCTGTCCTCTCCTCCATCCCCTGGGGGACCTGTCCTCTCCTCCATCCCCTGGGGGACCTGTCCTCTCCTCCATCCCCCTGGGGGACCTGTCCCTTCCCATCCCCTGGGGGACCTGTCCTCTCCTCCATCCCCTGGGGACCTGTCCTCTCCTCCATCCCCCTGGGGGATCTGTCCTCTCCTCCATCCCCTGGGGACCTGTCCTCCCTCCATCCCCTCCTCCATCCCCCATGGGGGACCTGTCCTGGAGTCCAGTCTCCATCCCCAGCAGGGGGACCTGTCCCTTCCTCCTCCTCCATCCCCTGAGGAACCTGTCCTCTCCTCCATCCCCTGGGGGACCTTCCTTCAGGGACACTATTCAAATCCCCAGCAGAGTCAACAGTATTTGATTCAAATCCCCAGCAGAGTCAACAGTATTTGATTCAAATCCCCAGCAGAGTCAACAGTATTTGATTCAAATCCCCAGCAGAGTCAAATAGGGCTCAGTATTTGATTCAAATCCCCAGCAGAGTCAACAGTATTTGATTCAAATCCCCAGCAGAGTCAACAGTATTTGATTCAAATCCCCAGCAGAGTCAACAGTATTTGATTCAAATCCCCAGCAGAGTCAACAGTATTTGATTCATATCCCCAGCAGAGTCAACAGTATTTGATTCAAATCCCCAGCAGAGTCAACAGTATTTGATTCAAATCCCCAGCAGAGTCAACAGTATTTGATTCAAATCCCCAGCAGAGTCAACAGTATTTGATTCAAATCCCCAGCAGAGTCAACAGTATTTGATTCAAATCCCCAGCAGAGTCAACAGTATTTGATTCAAATCCCCAGCAGAGTCAACAGTATTTGATGATTCAAATCCCCAGCAGAGTCAACAGTATTTGATGATTCAAATCCCCAGCAGAGTCAACAGTATTTGATGATTCAAATCCCCAGCAGAGTCAACAGTATTTGATGATTCAAATCCCCAGCAGAGTCAACAGTATTTGATTCAAATCCCCAGCAGAGTCAACAGTATTTGATTCAAATCCCCAGCAGAGTCAACAGTATTTGATTCAAATCCCCAGCAGAGTCAACAGTATTTGATTCAAATCCCCAGCAGAGTCAACAGTATTTGATTCAAATCCCCAGCAGAGTCAACAGTATTTGATTCAAATCCCCAGCAGAGTCAACAGTATTTGATTCAAATCCCCAGCAGAGTCAACAGTATTTGATTCAAATCCCCAGCAGAGTCAACAGTATTTGATTCAAATCCCCAGCAGAGTCAACAGTATTTGATTCAAATCCCCAGCAGAGTCAACAGTATTTGATTCAAATCCCCAGCAGAGTCAACAGTATTTGATTCAAATCCCCAGCAGAGTCAACAGTATTTGATTCAAATCCCCAGCAGAGTCAACAGTATTTGATTCAAATCCCCAGCAGAGTCAACAGTATTTGATTCAAATCCCCAGCAGAGTCAACAGTATTTGATTCAAATCCCCAGCAGAGTCAACAGTATTTGATTCAAATCCCCAGCAGAGTCAACAGTATTTGATTCAAATCCCCAGCAGAGTCAACAGTATTTGATTCAAATCCCCAGCAGAGTCAACAGTATTTGATTCAAATCCCCAGCAGAGTCAACAGTATTTGATTCAAATCCCCAGCAGAGTCAACAGTATTTGATTCAAATCCCCAGCAGAGTCAACAGTATTTGATTCAAATCCCCAGCAGAGTCAACAGTATTTGATTCAAATCCCCAGCAGAGTCAACAGTATTTGATTCAAATCCCCAGCAGAGTCAACAGTATTTGATTCAAATCCCCAGCAGAGTCAACAGTATTTGATTCAAATCCCCAGCAGAGTCAACAGTATTTGATTCAAATCCCCAGCAGAGTCAACAGTATTTGATTCAAATCCCCAGCAGAGTCAACAGTATTTGATTCAAATCCCCAGCAGAGTCAACAGTATTTGATTCAAATCCCCAGCAGAGTCAACAGTATTTGATTCAAATCCCCAGCAGAGTCAACAGTATTTGATTCAAATCCCCAGCAGAGTCAACAGTATTTGATTCAAATCCCCAGCAGAGTCAACAGTATTTGATTCAAATCCCCAGCAGAGTCAACAGTATTTGATTCAAATCCCCAGCAGAGTCAACAGTATTTGATTCAAATCCCCAGCAGAGTCAACAGTATTTGATTCAAATCCCCAGCAGAGTCAACAGTATTTGATTCAAATCCCCAGCAGAGTCAACAGTATTTGATTCAAATCCCCAGCAGAGTCAACAGTATTTGATTCAAATCCCCAGCAGAGTCAACAGTATTTGATTCAAATCCCCAGCAGAGTCAACAGTATTTGATTCAAATCCCCAGCAGAGTCAACAGTATTTGATTCAAATCCCCAGCAGAGTCAACAGTATTTGATTCAAATCCCCAGCAGAGTCAACAGTATTTGATTCAAATCCCCAGCAGAGTCAACAGTATTTGATTCAAATCCCCAGCAGAGTCAACAGTATTTGATGATTCAAATCCCCAGCAGAGTCAACAGTATTTGATGATTCAAATCCCCAGCAGAGTCAACAGTATTTGATGATTCAAATCCCCAGCAGAGTCAACAGTATTTGATGATTCAAATCCCCAGCAGAGTCAACAGTATTTGATGATTCAAATCCCCAGCAGAGTCAACAGTATTTGATGATTCAAATCCCCAGCAGAGTCAACAGTATTTGATTCAAATCCCCAGCAGAGTCAACAGTATTTGATTCAAATCCCCAGCAGAGTCAACAGTATTTGATTCAAATCCCCAGCAGAGTCAACAGTATTTGATTCAAATCCCCAGCAGAGTCAACAGTATTTGATTCAAATCCCCAGCAGAGTCAACAGTATTTGATTCAAATCCCCAGCAGAGTCAACAGTATTTGATTCAAATCCCCAGCAGAGTCAACAGTATTTGATTCAAATCCCCAGCAGAGTCAACAGTATTTGATTCAAATCCCCAGCAGAGTCAACAGTATTTGATTCAAATCCCCAGCAGAGTCAACAGTATTTGATTCAAATCCCCAGCAGAGTCAACAGTATTTGATTCAAATCCCCAGCAGAGTCAACAGTATTTGATTCAAATCCCCAGCAGAGTCAACAGTATTTGATTCAAATCCCCAGCAGAGTCAACAGTATTTGATTCAAATCCCCAGCAGAGTCAACAGTATTTGATTCAAATCCCCAGCAGAGTCAACAGTATTTGATTCAAATCCCCAGCAGAGTCAACAGTATTTGATTCAAATCCCCAGCAGAGTCAACAGTATTTGATTCAAATCCCCAGCAGAGTCAACAGTATTTGATTCAAATCCCCAGCAGAGTCAACAGTATTTGATTCAAATCCCCAGCAGAGTCAACAGTATTTGATTCAAATCCCCAGCAGAGTCAACAGTATTTGATTCAAATCCCCAGCAGAGTCAACAGTATTTGATTCAAATCCCCAGCAGAGTCAACAGTATTTGATTCAAATCCCCAGCAGAGTCAACAGTATTTGATTCAAATCCCCAGCAGAGTCAACAGTATTTGATTCAAATCCCCAGCAGAGTCAACAGTATTTGATTCAAATCCCCAGCAGAGTCAACAGTATTTGATTCAAATCCCCAGCAGAGTCAACAGTATTTGATTCAAATCCCCAGCAGAGTCAACAGTATTTGATTCAAATCCCCAGCAGAGTCAACAGTATTTGATTCAAATCCCCAGCAGAGTCAACAGTATTTGATGATTCAAATCCCCAGCAGAGTCAACAGTATTTGATGATTCAAATCCCCAGCAGAGTCAACAGTATTTGATGATTCAAATCCCCAGCAGAGTCAACAGTATTTGATGATTCAAATCCCCAGCAGAGTCAACAGTATTTGATTCAAATCCCCAGCAGAGTCAACAGTATTTGATTCAAATCCCCAGCAGAGTCAACAGTATTTGATGATTCAAATCCCCAGCAGAGTCAACAGTATTTGATGATTCAAATCCCCAGCAGAGTCAACAGTATTTGATGATTCAAATCCCCAGCAGAGTCAACAGTATTTGATGATTCAAATCCCCAGCAGAGTCAACAGTATTTGATTCAAATCCCCAGCAGAGTCAACAGTATTTGATTCAAATCCCCAGCAGAGTCAACAGTATTTGATTCAAATCCCCAGCAGAGTCAACAGTATTTGATTCAAATCCCCAGCAGAGTCAACAGTATTTGATTCAAATCCCCAGCAGAGTCAACAGTATTTGATTCAAATCCCCAGCAGAGTCAACAGTATTTGATTCAAATCCCCAGCAGAGTCAACAGTATTTGATTCAAATCCCCAGCAGAGTCAACAGTATTTGATTCAAATCCCCAGCAGAGTCAACAGTATTTGATTCAAATCCCCAGCAGAGTCAACAGTATTTGATTCAAATCCCCAGCAGAGTCAACAGTATTTGATTCAAATCCCCAGCAGAGTCAACAGTATTTGATTCAAATCCCCAGCAGAGTCAACAGTATTTGATTCAAATCCCCAGCAGAGTCAACAGTATTTGATTCAAATCCCCAGCAGAGTCAACAGTATTTGATTCAAATCCCCAGCAGAGTCAACAGTATTTGATTCAAATCCCCAGCAGAGTCAACAGTATTTGATTCAAATCCCCAGCAGAGTCAACAGTATTTGATTCAAATCCCCAGCAGAGTCAACAGTATTTGATTCAAATCCCCAGCAGAGTCAACAGTATTTGATTCAAATCCCCAGCAGAGTCAACAGTATTTGATTCAAATCCCCAGCAGAGTCAACAGTATTTGATTCAAATCTCCAGCAGAGTCAACAGTATTTGATGATTCAAATCCCCAGCAGAGTCAAAAGTATATGATTCAAATCCCCAGCAGAGTCAACAGTATTTGATGATTCAAATCCCAGCAGAGTCAACAGTATTTGATTCAAATCCCCAGCAGAGTCAACAGTATTTGATTCAAATCCCCAGCAGAGTCAACAGTATTTGATTCAAATCCCCAGCAGAGTCAACAGTATTTGATTCATATCCCCAGCAGAGTCAACAGTATTTGATTCATATCCCCAGCAGAGTCAACAGTATTTGATTCAAATCCCCAGCAGAGTCAACAGTATTTGATTCATATCCCCAGCAGAGTCAACAGTATTTGATTCAAATCCCCAGCAGAGTCAACAGTATTTGATTCAAATCCCCAGCAGAGTCAACAGTATTTGATTCATATCCCCAGCAGAGTCAACAGTATTTGATTCAATCCCCAGCAGAGTCAACAGTATTTGATTCATATCCCCAGCAGAGTCAACAGTATTTGATTCATATCCCCAGCAGAGTCAACAGTATTTGATTCAAATCCCCAGCAGAGTCAACAGTATTTGATTCATTACCCAGCAGAGTCAACAGTATTTGATTCATTACCCAGCAGAGTCAACAGTATTTGATTCATTACCCAGCAGAGTCAACAGTATTTGATTCATTACCCAGCAGAGTCAACAGTATTTGATTCATTACCCAGCAGAGTCAACAGTATTTGATTCATTACCCAGCAGAGTCAACAGTATTTGATTCATTACCCAGCAGAGTCAACAGTATTTGATTCATTACCCAGCAGAGTCAACAGTATTTGATTCAAATCCCCAGCAGAGTCAACAGTGTTTGATTCAAATCCCCAGCAGAGTCAACAGTATTTGATTCATTACCCAGCAGAGTCAACAGTATTTGATTCATTACCCAGCAGAGTCAACAGTATTTGATTCATTACCCAGCAGAGTCAACAGTATTTGATTCATTACCCAGCAGAGTCAACAGTATTTGATTCATATCCCCAGCAGAGTCAACAGTTTTGATTCATATCCCCAGCAGAGTCAACAGTATTTGATTCATATCCCCAGCAGAGTCAACAGTGTTTGATTCATATCCCCAGCAGAGTCAACAGTGTTTGATTCATTACCCAGCAGAGTCAACAGTGTTTGATTCATTACCCAGCAGAGTCAACAGTGTTTGATTCATGTACAATATTCCAGCAGAGTCAACAGTGTTTGATTCATTACCCAGCAGAGTCAACAGTGTTTGATTCATATCCCAGCAGAGTCAACAGTATTTGATTCATTACCCAGCAGAGTCAACAGTATTTGATTCATATCCCCAGCAGAGTCAACAGTATTTGATTCATTCAGCAGAGTCAACAGTATTTGATTCAAATCCCAACAGTATTTGATTCATAGAGTCAACAGTGTTA
This sequence comes from Oncorhynchus keta, assembly GCF_023373465.1. Classification (NCBI taxonomy): domain Eukaryota; kingdom Metazoa; phylum Chordata; class Actinopteri; order Salmoniformes; family Salmonidae; genus Oncorhynchus; species Oncorhynchus keta. The sequence goes on along the minus strand of NW_026288731.1, from coordinate 136,799 downwards.
TGTGTGAAAGCCACTCTGGAGTGTGTTTGCACATTTTTCTCTAATACATTTACCCCAGCAATCTGTCTGTCTGGGGCTGTAGTAGCAGACAGGCTGTGTGTGTGTGTGTGTGTGTGTGTGTGTGTGTGTGTGTGCAGCTGGGTTGTTATAATTGTATACTACAGTGTCTCTCAATGGAATAATCACCAATCTGCTGCCAAACTCAATGCATCTAATATCAATATGTGTGTTCTGTAACCAGGGCGCGTAACCAGGCACGTAACCAGAGTAACCAGGCGCGTAACCAGGCGCGTAACCAGGCAAAAACCAGGCGCGTAACCAGCACGTAACCAGGCACGTAACAGGCACGTAACCAGGCGCGCGTAACCAGGCGCGTAAAACTGGTCTAGAGTAGTGCACTTCAGTATTCTGGTCTGGAGCACTACATAGGGAATAGGGCTCTGGTCTGGGTAGTGCACTACATAGGGAATAGGGCTCTGGTCTGGGTAGTGCACTACATAGGGAATAGGGCTCTGTAGTCACAGGAATAGGGCTCTGGTCTGTAGTAGTGCACTTCATAGGGAATAGGGCTCTGGTCTGGGTAGTGCACTTCATAGGGAATAGGGCTCTGGTCTGGAGTGCAGATGTCAGTAGTGTGGACTTCATAGGGAATAGGGCTCTGGTCTGGATGTAGTGCACTTCATAGGGAATAGGGCTCTGGTCTGGAGTAGTGCACTTCATAGGGAATAGGGCTCTGGTCTGGAAGTACTTCATAGGGAATAGGGCTCTGGTCTGGAGTAGTGCACTACATAGGGAATAGGGCTCTGGTCTGTAGTAGTGCACTTCATAGGGAATAGGGCTCTGGTCTGTAGTAGTGCACTTCATAGGGAATAGGGCTCTGGTCTGGAGTAGTGCACTTCATAGGGAATAGGGCTCTGGTCTGGAGTAGTGCACTTCATAGGGAATAGGGCTCTGGTCTGGAGTAGTGCACTTCATAGGGAATAGGGCTCTGGTCTGGAGTAGTGCACTTCATAGGGAATAGGGCTCTGGTCTGTAGTAGTGCACTTCATAGGGAATAGGGCTCTGGTCTGGAGTAGTGCACTACATAGGGAATAGGGCTCTGGTCTGGAGTAGTGCACTTCATAGGGAATAGGGCTCTGGTCGGTAGTAGTGCACTTCATAGGGAATAGGGCTCTGGTCTGTAGTAGTGCACTACATAGGGAATAGGGCTCATGGACTGGTAGTACTCATGGAATAGGGCCTGGTCAGTAGCCATTAGACTGGTAGTGTACTAACCCAGCCATTAGACTGCACTACATGGGAATAGGACTAACCCAGCCATTAGACTGGTAGTGTCTGGACTAACTTCATAGCCATTAGACTGGTAGTGTCTGGACTAACCCAGCCATTAGACTGGTAGTGTCTGGACTAACCCAGCCATTAGACTGGTAGTGTCTGGACTAACCCAGCCATTAGACTGGTAGTGTCTGGACTAACCCAGCCATTAGACTGGTAGTGTCTGGACTAACCCAGCCATTAGACTGGTAGTGTCTGGAGTGTGGTAGTGTCTGGACTAACCCAGCCATTAGACTGGTAGTGTCTGGACTAACCCAGCCATTAGACTGGTAGTGTCTGGACTAACCCAGCCATTAGACTGGTAGTGTCTGGACTAACCCAGCCATTAGACTGGTAGTGTCTGGACTAACCCAGCCATTAGACTGGTAGTGTCTGGACTAACCCAGCCATTAGACTGGTAGTGTCTGGACTAACCCAGCCATTAGACTGGTAGTATCTGGACTAACCCAGCCATTAGACTGGTAGTATCTGGACTAACCCAGCCATTAGACTGGTAGTGTCTGGACTAACCCAGCCATTAGACTGGTAGTGTCTAGACTAACCCTAACCCAGCCATTAGACTGGTAGTGTCTGGACTAACCCAGCCATTAGACTGGTAGTATCTGGACTAACCCAGCCATTAGACTGGTAGTGTCTGGACTAACCCAGCCATTAGACTGGTAGTGTCTGGACTAACCCAGCCATTAGACTGGTAGTGTCTGGACTAACCCAGCCATTAGACTGGTAGTGTCTGGACTAACCCAGCCATTAGACTGGTAGTGTCTGGACTAACCCAGCCATTAGACTGGTAGTGTCTGGACTAACCCAGCCATTAGACTGGTAGTGTCTGGACTAACCCAGCCATTAGACTGGTAGTGTCTGGACTAACCCAGCCATTAGACTGGTAGTGTCTGGACTAACCCAGCCATTAGACTGGTAGTATCTGGACTAACCCAGCCATTAGACTGGTAGTGTCTGGACTAACCCAGCCATTAGACTGGTAGTGTCTGGACTAACCCAGCCATTAGACTGGTAGTATCTGGACTAACCCAGCCATTAGACTGGTAGTGTCTGGACTAACCCAGCCATTAGACTGGTAGTGTCTGGACTAACCCAGCCATTAGACTGGTAGTGTCTGGACTAACCCAGCCATTAGACTGGTAGTGTCTGGACTAACCCAGCCATTAGACTGGTAGTGTCAGGACTAACCCAGCCATTAGACTGGTAGTGTCTGGACTAACCCAGCCATTAGACTGGTAGTGTCTGGACTAACCCAGCCATTGGACTGGTAGTGTCAGGACTAACCCAGCAGCCATTAGACTGGTAGTGTCTGGACTAACCCAGCCATTAGACTGGTAGTGTCTGGACTAACTTCCAGCCATTAGACTGGTAGTGTCTGGACTAACTTCCATTAGACTGGTAGTGCTCAGGACTTCAACCCAGCCATTAGAGATGGTAGTATCAGGACTAACTTCACAGCTCATTAGACTGGTAGTGTCTATCAGACACTTAACCCAGCCATTAGACTGGTAGTGTCTGGACACAGAGCTCTACGTCAATACTTCACAGAGCTCTACGTCAATGCTTCACAGAGATCTACTTCAATACTTCACAGAGCTCTACTTCAATACTTCACAGAGATGTACGTCAATGCTTCACAGAGCTCTGCTTCAATACTTCACAGAGCTCTACTTCAATACTTCACAGAGCTCTACTTCAATACTTCACAGAGCTGTACTTCAATACTTCACAGAGCTCTACTTCAATACTTCACAGAGATCTGTCAATACTTCACAGAGCTCTACTGTCAATACTTCACAGAGCTCTTCTACTTCAATACTTCACAGAGCTCTACTTCAATACTTCACAGAGCTGTACTTCAATACTTCACAGAGCTCTACGGTCAATACTTCACAGAGCTCTACTTCAATACTTCACAGAGCTGTACTTCAGTACTTCACAGAGCTCTATTGTCAATACTTCACAGAGCTCTACTTCAATACTTCACAGAGCTGTACTTCAATACTTCACAGAGCTCTTACTTCAATACTTCACAGAGATGCACTTCAATACTTCACAGAGCTCTACTTCAATACTTCACAGAGCTCTACTTCAATACTTCACAGAGCTCTATTCTTCAATACTTCTATTGGTCACAGAGATGTACTTCAATACTTCACAGAGCTCTACTTCAATACTTCACAGAGATGTACTTCAATACTTCACAGAGCTCTACTTCAATACTTCACAGAGATGCACTTCAATACTTCACAGAGCTCTACTTCAATACTTCACAGAGATCTTACTTCAATACTTCACAGCAGCTCTACTTCAATACTTACAGAGATGTACTTCAATACTTCACAGAGATGCACTTCAATACTTCACAGAGCTCTACTTCAATACTTCACAGAGCTCTACTTCAATACTTCACAGAGCTCTACTTCAATACTTCACAGAGCTCTACGTCAATACTTCACAGAGCTCTACTTCAATACTTCACAGAGCTCTACTTCAATACTTCACAGAGCTCTACGTCAATACTTCACAGAGCTCTACTTCAATACTTCACAGAGCTGTACTTCAATACTTCACAGAGCTCTACTTCAATACTTCACAGAGATGTACTTCAATACTTCACAGAGCTCTACTTCAATACTTCACAGAGCTCTACTTCAATACTTCACAGAGCTCTACTTCAATACTTCACAGAGATGTACTTCAATACTTCACAGAGCTCTACTTCAATACTTCACAGAGATGTACTTCAATACTTCACAGAGCTCTACTTCAATACTTCACAGAGATGTACTTCAATACTTCACAGAGATGTACTTCAATACTTCACAGAGATGTACTTCAATACTTCACAGAGATGCACTTCAATACTTCACAGAGATGCACTTCAATACTTCACAGAGATGCACTTCAATACTTCACAGAGCTCTACTTCAATACTTCACAGAGCTCTACTTCAATACTTCACAGAGCTCTACTTCAATACTTCACAGAGCTCTGTTCAATGTTCACAGAGCTCTGCTTCAATACTCAGTGTTTCACAGAGATGTACTTCAATACTTCACAGAGCTCTACTTCAATACTTCACAGAGCTCTACGTCAATACTTCACAGAGCTCTACTTCAATGTACTTCACAGAGCTGTACTTCCAGTGTTCACAGAGCTCTACGTCAATACTTCACAGAGCTCTACTTCAATACTTCACAGAGCTGTACTTCAATACTTCACAGAGCTCTACTTCAATACTTCACAGAGATGCACTTCAATACTTCACAGAGCTCTACGTCAATACTTCACAGAGCTCTGCTTCAATACTTCACAGAGCTCTACTTCAATACTTCAGAGATGTACTTCAACACTTCACAGAGCTCTACTTCAATACTTCACAGAGATGCACTTCAATACTTCACAGAGCTCTACTTCAATACTTCACAGAGATGCACTTCAATACTTCACAGAGATGTACTTCAATACTTCACAGAGCTCTACTTCAATACTTCACAGAGATGTACTTCAATACTTCACAGAGCTCTACTTCAATACTTCACAGAGATGTACTTCAATACTTCACAGAGCTCTACTTCAATGTTCACAGAGATGTACTTCAATACTTCACAGAGCTCTACGTCAATACTTCACAGAGTTACTTCTACGTCAATACTTCACAGAGCTCTACTTCAATACTTCACAGAGATGTACTTCAATACTTCACAGAGCTCTACTTCAATACTTCACAGAGATGTACTTCAATACTTCACAGGCTCTTGTTCAATACTTCACCCAGAGATGTTCAATACTTCACAGAGCTCTACTTCAATACTTCACAGAGATGTACTTCAATACTTCACAGAGCTCTACTTCAGTACTTCACAGAGCTCTGTTCAATACTTCACAGAGATGTGTTCAATACTTCACAGAGCTCTACTTCAATACTTCACAGAGATGTACTTCAATACTTCACAGAGCTCTACTTCAATACTTCACAGAGCTCTACTTCAATACTTCACAGAGCTTCTACTTCAAGCTCTACTTCACAGAGATGTACTTCAATACTTCACAGAGATGTACTTCAATACTTCACAGAGCTCTACTTCAATACTTCACAGAGATGCACTTCAATACTTCACAGAGCTCTACTTCAATACTTCACAGAGATGCACTTCAATACTTCTTCACAGAGCTCTACTTCAATACTTCACAGAGATGTACTGTTCAATACCCAGTGTTGTACTTCACAGAGATGCACTTCAATACTTCACAGAGCTCTACTTCAATACTTCACAGAGATGTACTTCAATACTTCACAGAGCTCTACTTGTTGTAATACTTCACAGAGATGTACTTCAATACCAGTTCAGGCTCTACTTCAATACTTCACAGAGATGCACTTCAATACTTCACAGAGCTCTACTTCAATACTTCACAGAGATGTACTTCAATACTTCACAGAGATGCACTTCAATACTTCACAGAGCTCTACTTCAATACTTCACAGAGCTCTACTTCAATACTTCACAGAGCTCTACTTCAATACTTCACAGAGCTCTACTTCAATACTTCACAGAGATGTACTTCAATACTTCACAGAGATGTACTTCAATACTTCACAGAGATGCACTTCAATACTTCACAGAGATGCACTTCAATACTTCACAGAGCTCTACTTCAATACTTCACAGAGATGCACTTCAATACTTCACAGAGATGCACTTCAATACTGTTGTACAGAGATGCACTTCAATACTTCACAGAGCTCTACTTCAATACTTCACAGAGATGTACTTCAATACTTCACAGAGATGCCCACTTCAATACTTTGTGCAGAGCTCTACTTCAGTACTTCACAGAGCTCTAGTGTTAGTGTTCTGTTGTACCCAGGCCCAGTGTTCTACCCAGTGTTGTACCCAGTGTTGTACCCAGTGTTGTACCCAGTACCCAGTGTTGTTCCCAGTGTTCTACCCAGTGTTCTACCCAGTGTTGTACCCAGTGTTGTACCCAGTGTTGTACCCAGTGTTGTACCCAGTGTTGTACCCAGTGTTGTTCCCAGTGTTGTGCCCAGTGTTGTACTCAGTGTTGTGCCCAGTGTTGTACTCAGTGTTGTACTCCAGTGTTGTGCCCAGTGTTGTTCCCAGTGTCTGTACCCAGTGTTGTACCCAGTGTTGTACCCAGTGTTCTGCCCAGTGTTCTACCCAGTGTTGTACCCAGTTCTGTACCCAGTGTTGTACCCAGAGTTGTACCCAGAGTTGTACCCAGTGTTGTACCCAGTGTTGTACCCAGTGTTGTACCCAGTGTTGTACCCAGTGTTCTACCCAGTGTTGTACCCAGTTCTGTACCCAGTGTTCTACCCAGTGTTGTACCCAGTGTTGTACCCAGTGTTGTACCCAGTTCTGTACCCAGTGTTCTACCCAGTGTTGTACCCAGTGTTGTACCCAGTGTTGTGCCCAGTGTTGTGCCCAGTGTTGTGCCCAGTGTTGTACCCAGTGTTGTGCCCAGTGTTCTGCCCAGTGTTGTACCCAGTGTTGTGCCCAGTGTTGTACCCAGTGTTGTACTCAGTGTTGTACCCAGTGTTGTACCCAGTGTTGTACCCAGTGTTGTACCCAGTGTTGTACCCAGTGTTGTACCCAGTGTTCTACCCAGTGTTGTGCCCAGTGTTGTGCCCAGTGTTCTACCCAGTGTTGTACCCAGTGTTGTGCCCAGTGTTGTGCCCAGTGTTGTACCCAGTGTTGTGCCCAGTGTGTTGTTGCCCAGTGTTGTGCCCAGTACCCAGTGTTGTACCCAGTGTTGTACCCAGTGTTGTACCCAGTGTTGTACCCAGTGTTGTACCCAGTGTTGTACCCAGTGTTGTACCCAGTGTTGTACCCAGTGTTGTACCCAGTGTTGTACCCAGTGTTGTACCCAGTGTTGTACCCAGTGTTGTACCCAGTGTTGTACCCAGTGTTGTACCCAGTGTTGTACCCAGTGTTGTACCCAGTGTTGTACCCAGTGTTGTACCCAGTGTTGTGCCCAGTGTTGTACCCAGTGTTGTTCCCAGTGTTGTACCCAGTGTTGTACCCAGTGTTGTACCCAGTGTTGTGCCCAGTGTTGTGCCCAGTGTTGTGCCCAGTGTTGTGCCCAGTGTTGTGCCCAGTGTTGTGCCCAGTGTTGTGCCCAGTGTTGTGCTTATTGTTGTACTCAGTGTTGTCCCCAGTGTTGTGCCCAGTGTTGTACCCAGTGTTGTACCCAGTGTTGTGCCCAGTGTTGTGCCCAGTGTTGTACCCAGTGTTGTGCCCAGTGTTGTGCCCAGTGTTGTGCCCAGTGTTGTGCCCAGTGTTGTGCCCAGTGTTGTACCCAGTGTTGTGCCCAGTGTTGTGCCCAGTGCCAGTGTGTGGTGGACACAGATTCAGTGGTTTAGAACGATGTAAGTTAGTTCATTCATCAATTAATTATTGAACATTCTCTCAGATAAACCGTGATTGAAATGGCTTTTTAACGTTCCTGTTAACCAGGAATAATTAATCCTGAGTGTTCAGATGAATGGCTCTCTGTCTGTTGGTCCTGCAGCACAGGGCCACAGTATGGTGCAGCGTCTGGGGGATTTATCACGACTCTGAGCTGGTCGTACTGTCCCTGCTCCGTCCCTACAGCTGATCTGTTACAGTCCTCTGCTATACCTCTCTCTGTCTGTATAATGTGTTCTACTGTTCCCTCTCTGTCTATATCTCTGTCTGTATAGTGTTCTACTGTTCTCCCTGTCTGTATAGTGTTCTGTCTGTATAGTGTTCTACTGTTCCCTCTCTCTGTCTGTATAGTGTTCTACTGTTCCCTCTCTGTCTGTATAGTGTTCTACTGTTCCCTCTCTGCTCTGTCTGTATAGTGTTCTACTGTTCCCTCTCTGTCTGTATAGTGTTCTACTGTTCCCTCTCTGCTCAGTCTGTATAGTGTTCTACTGTTCCCTCTGTCTGTATAGTGTTCTACTGTTCTCCCTCTGTCTGTATAGTGTTCTACTGTTCCCTCTCTGCTATATCTCCCCCTCTGTCTGTATAGTGTTCTACTGTTGTCCCTCTGCTATATCTCTGTCTGTATAGTGTTCTACTGTTCCCTCTGTTAGTATAGTGTTCTACTGTTCCCTCTGTTAGTATAGTGTTCTACTGTTCCCTCTGTTAGTATAGTGTTCTACTGTTCCCTCTGTTAGTATAGTGTTCTACTGTTCCCTCTGTTAGTATAGTGTTCTACTGTTCCCTCTGTTAGTATAGTGTTCTACTGTTCCCTCTGTTAGTATAGTGTTCTACTGTTCCCTCTCTGCTACACAGTCAGTTTAAGGTAGGGAACATGGTGCTGTTCTCCCGACCAGCTATAACACAGTCAGTTTAAGGTAGGGGACAAGGTGCTGTTCTGACCAGCTATAACACAGTCAGTTTAAGGTAGGGAACAAGGTGCTGTTCTGACCAGCTATAACACAGTCAGTTTAAGGTAGGGAACAAGGTGCTGTTCTGACCAGCTATAACACAGTCAGTTTAAGGTAGGGAACAAGGTGCTGTTCTGACCAGCTATAACACAGTCAGTTTAAGGTAGGGGACAAGGTGCTGTTCTCCGTACCAGCTATAACACAGTCAGTTTAAGGTAGGGAACAAGGTGCTGTTCTGACCAGCTATAACACAGTCAGTTTAAGGTAGGGAACAAGGTGCTGTTCTGACCAGCTATAACACAGTCAGTTTAAGGTAGGGAACAAGGTGCTGTTCTGACCAGCTATAACCAGCCAGTTTAAGGTAGGGAACAAGGTGCTGTTCTGACCAGCTGTAACACAGTCAGTTTAAGGTAGGGAACAAGGTGCTGTTCTGACCAGCTATAACACAGTCAGTTTAAGGTAGGGAACAAGGTGCTGTTCTCCCTACCAGCTATAACACAGTCAGTTTAAGGTAGGGAACAAGGTGCTGTTCTGACCAGCTATAACACAGTCAGTTTAAGGTAGGGAACAAGGTGCTGTTCTGACCAGCTATAACACAGTCAGTTTAAGGTAGGGAACATGGTGCTGTTCTCCTACCAGCTATAACACAGTCAGTTTAAGGTAGTGAACAAGGTGCTGTTCTGACCAGATATAACACAGTCAGTTTAAGGTAGGGGACAAGGTGCTGTTCTCCCCAGCTACCAGCTATAACACAGTCAGTTTAAGGTAGGGAACAAGGTGCTGTTCTCCGTACCAGCTATAACACAGTCAGTTTAAGGTAGGGAACACGGTGCTGTTCTGACCAGCTATAACACAGTCAGTTTAAGGTAGGGAACAAGGTGCTGTTCTCCTACCAGCTATAACACAGTCAGTTTAAGGTAGGGGACAAGGTGCTGTTCTGACCAGCTGTCACACAGTCAGTTTAAGGTAGGGAACAAGGTGCTGTTCTGACCAGCTATAACACAGTCAGTTTAAGGTAGGGAACAAGGTGCTGTTCTCCTACCAGCTGTAACACAGTCAGTTTAAGGTAGGGGACAAGGTGCTGTTCTAGCCAGCTATAACACAGTCAGTTTAAGGTAGGGAACAAGGTGCTGTTCTGACCAGCTATAACACAGTCAGTTTAAGGTAGGGAACAAGGTGCTGTTCTCCCTACCAGCTATAAAACAGTCAGTTTAAGGTAGGGGACAAGGTGCTGTTCTCCTACCAGCTATAACACAGTCAGTTTAAGGTAGGGGACAAGGTGCTGTTCTGACCAGCTATAACACAGTCAGTTTAAGGTAGGGGACAAGGTGCTGTTCTCCCTACCAGCTATAACACAGTCAGTTTAAGGTAGGGAACAAGGTGCTGTTCTCCTCACCAGCTATAACACAGTCAGTTTAAGGTAGGGAACAAGGTGCTGTTCTCCGTTCTCCCTACCAGCTATAACACAGTCAGTTTAAGGTAGGGGACAAGGTGCTGTTCTCCCTACCAACTATAACACAGTCAGTTTAAGGTAGGGAACAAGGTGCTGTTCTCCCTACCAACTATAACACAGTCAGTTTAAGGTAGGGGACAAGGTGCTGTTCTGACCAGCTATAACACAGTCAGTTTAAGGTAGGGAACAAGGTGCTGTTCTGACCAGCTATAACACAGTCAGTTTAAGGTAGGGAACAAGGTGCTGTTCTGACCAGCTATAACACAGTCAGTTTAAGGTAGGGGACAAGGTGCTGTTCTCCCTACCAGCTATAACACAGTCAGTTTAAGGTAGGGGACAAGGTGCTGTTCTCCCTACCAGCTATAACACAGTCAGTTTAAGGTAGGGGACAAGGTGCTGTTCTCCCTACCAGCTATAACACAGTCAGTTTAAGGTAGGGAACAAGGTGCTGTTCTCCGTACCAGCTATAACACAGTCAGTTTAAGGTAGGGGACAAGGTGCTGTTCTCCCTACCAGCTATAACACAGTCAGTTTAAGGTAGGGAACAAGGTGCTGTTCTCCCTACCAGCTATAACACAGTCGGTTTAAAGTAGGGGACAAGGTGCTGTTCTCCGTACCAGCTATAACACAGTCAGTTTAAGGTAGCGAACAAGGTGCTGTTCTGACCAGCTATAACACAGTCAGTTTAAGGTAGGGAACAAGGTGCTGTTCTCCCTACCAGCTATAACACAGTCGGTTTAAAGTAGGGACAAGGTGCTTGAATAGTAATTCTTGAAGGTTGAAGTGAAGGAGTCTCATGTGATTTGTTCTCTTGTTGATTTATTTCAGTGTTTCTACAACAACGACAGGACAACGTGCTGGTCTCTCTCTCTCTCTCTCTCTCTCTCTCTCTCTCTCTCTCTCTCTCTGCACCTTTAAACTTTCACTGATTTGACTAAACATGCTTCCATTTGACATCGTGTCTCTAAAGTGAAGAATGGAGTCATCATTAAGAATTGATTAGGAGGAGATCAGGCATTTGTTTCTTGTTTTTTTGTTGCCCAGAGAGCTTTTAGTTGATGGCAACGGGAATATTGACCATCTCACAGAACAGAGTTCTTTACTTCTGCAAAGCATTCTTCCATTATTCAGGACACGCACAGAGTTATAGCTGCTAACACACAGAGTTATAGCTGCTAACACACAGAGTTATAGCTGCTAACACACAGAGTTATAGCTGCTAACACACAGAGTTATAGCTGCTAACACACAGAGTTATAGCTGCTAACACACAGAGTTATAGCTGCTAACACACAGAGTTATAGCTGCTAACACACAGAGTTATAGCTGCTAACACACAGAGTTATAGCTGCTAACACACAGAGTTATAGCTGCTAACACGCACAGAGTTATAGCTGCTAACACACAGAGTTATAGCTGCTAACGCACACAGAGTTATAGCTGCTAACGCGCACAGAGTTATAGCTGCTAACACGCAGAGTTATAGCTGCTAACACACAGAGTTATAGCTGCTAACACACAGAGTTATAGCTGCTAACACACAGAGTTATAGCTGCTAAACACAAAGTTATAGCTGCTAACACACAAAGTTATAGCTGCTAACACGCACAGAGTTATAGCTGCTAACACACAGAGTTATAGCTGCTAACACACAGAGTTATAGCTGCTAACACGCACAGAGTTATAGCTGCTAACACGCAGAGTTATAGCTGCTAACACACAGAGTTATAGCTGCTAACACACAGAGTTATAGCTGCTAACACACAGAGTTATAGCTGCTAACACACAGAGTTATAGCTGCTAACACACAGAGTTATAGCTGCTAACACGCACAGAGTTATAGCTGCTAACACACAGAGTTATAGCTGCTAACACACAGAGTTATAGCTGCTAACACGCACAGAGTTATAGCTGCTAACACACAGAGTTATAGCTGCTAACACACAGAGTTATAGCTGCTAACACACAGAGTTATAGCTGCTAACACACAGAGTTATAGCTGCTAACACACAGAGTTATAGCTGCTAACACACAGAGTTATAGCTGCTAACACACAGAGTTATAGCTGCTAACACACAGAGTTATAGCTGCTAACACACAGAGTTATAGCTGCTAACACACAGAGTTATAGCTGCTAACACACACAGAGTTATAGCTGCTAACACGCACAGAGTTATAGCTGCTAACGCACACAGAGTTATAGCTGCTAACGCACACAGAGTTATAGCTGCTAACACGCACAGAGTTATAGCTGCTAACACAGAGTTATAGCTGCTAACACACAGAGTTATAGCTGCTAACACACAGAGTTATAGCTGCTAACACACAGAGTTATAGCTGCTAACACACACAAGTTATAGCTGCTAACACACAGAGTTATAGCTGCTAACACGCACAGAGTTATAGCTGCTAACACACAGAGTTATAGCTGCTAACACGCAGAGTTATAGCTGCTAACACACAGAGTTATAGCTGCTAACACACAGAGTTATAGCTGCTAACACACAAAGTTATAGCTGCTAACACACAAAGTTATAGCTGCTAACACACAAAGTTATAGCTGCTAACACACAAAGTTATAGCTGCTAACACGCAAAGTTATAGCTGCTAACACGCACAGAGTTATAGCTGCTAACACGCACAGAGTTATAGCTGCTAACACGCACAGAGTTATAGCTGCTAACACACAGAGTTATAGCTGCTAACACACAGAGTTATAGCTGCTAACGCACAGAGTTATAGCTGCTAACACACAAAGTTATAGCTGCTAACACACAGAGTTATAGCTGCTAACACGCACAGAGTTATAGCTGCTAACACGCACAGAGTTATAGCTGCTAACACACAGAGTTATAGCTGCTAACACACAGAGTTATAGCTGCTAACACACAGAGTTATAGCTGCTAACACACAGAGTTATAGCTGCTAACACGCACAGAGTTATAGCTGCTAACACACAGAGTTATAGCTGCTAACGCACAGAGTTATAGCTGCTAACGCACAGAGTTATAGCTGCTAACGCACACAGAGTTATAGCTGCTAACGCACAAAGTTATAGCTGCTAACGCACAGAGTTATAGCTGCTAACGCACAGAGTTATAGCTGCTAACGCACAGAGTTATAGCTGCTAACGCACAGAGTTATAGCTGCTAACGCACAGAGTTATAGCTGCTAACACACAGAGTTATAGCTGCTAACACACAGAGTTATAGCTGCTAACACACAGAGTTATAGCTGCTAACACACAGAGTTATAGCTGCTAACACACAGAGTTATAGCTGCTAACGCACACAGAGTTATAGCTGCTAACGCACACAGAGTTATAGCTGCTAACGCGCACAGAGTTATAGCTGTTAACGCGCACAGAGTTATAGCTGCTAACGCGCACAGAGTTATAGCTGCTAACGCGCACAGAGTTATAGCTGCTAACGCGCACAGAGTTATAGCTGCTAACACGCAGAGTTATAGCTGCTAACACGCAGAGTTATAGCTGCTAACACGCAGAGTTATAGCTGCTAACGCACAGAGTTATAGCTGCTAACGCACACAGAGTTATAGCTGCTAACGCACACAGAGTTATAGCTGCTAACGCACACAGAGTTATAGCTGCTAACGCACACAGAGTTATAGCTGCTAACGCACACAGAGTTATAGCTGCTAACACACAGAGTTATAGCTGCTAACACACACAGAGTTATAGCTGCTAACACACAGAGTTATAGCTGCTAACGCACACAGAGTTATAGCTGCTAACGCACACAGAGTTATAGCTGCTAACGCACAGAGTTATAGCTGCTAACACACAGAGTTATAGCTGCTAACACACAGAGTTATAGCTGCTAACGCACAGAGTTATAGCTGCTAACGCACACAGAGTTATAGCTGCTAACGCACACAGAGTTATAGCTGCTAACGCACACAGAGTTATAGCTGCTAACGCACACAGAGTTATAGCTGCTAACGCACACAGAGTTATAGCTGCTAACGCACACAGAGTTATAGCTGCTAACGCACACAGAGTTATACCCCCCACATCCTGCTGTTGTATTTACATCTCAACCCCCCACATCCTGCTGTTGTATTTACATCTCAACCCCCAGTTGTTGTATTTACATCTCAACCCCCCCACATCCTGCTGTTGTATTTACATCTCAACCCCCCCCACATCCTGCTGTTGTATTTACATCTCAACCCCCCATCCTGCTGTTGTATTTACATCTCACCCCCACATCCTGCTGTTGTATTTACATCTCAACCCCCCACATCCTGCTGTTGTATTTACATCTCACCCCCCACATCCTGCTGTTATTTACATCTCAACCCCCACATCCTGCTGTTGTATTTACATCTCAACCCCCCTCCTAACAGGTTGTATTTACATCTCAACCCCCCACATCCTGCTGTTGTATTTACATCTCAACCCCCCCACATCCTGCTGTTTGTAATCTCAGCCCCCCATCCTGCTGTTGTATTTACATCTCAACCCCCCACATCCTGCTGTTATAGCTGTTGTATTTACATCTCAACCCCCACATCCTGCTGTTGTATTTACATCTCACCCCCCACCTGCTGTTGTATTTACATCTCAACCCCCACATCCTGCTGTTGTATTTACATCTCACGCCCCACATCCTGCTGTTGTATTTACATCTCAACCCCCCCACATCCTGTGTTGTATTTACATCTCACCCCCCCCACATCCTGAGTTGTATTTACATCTCAACCCCCACATCCTGAGTTGTATTTACATCTCAACCCCCCCCCATCCTGCTGTTGTATTTACATCTCAACCCCCCACATCCTGCTGTTGTATTTACATCTCAAGTTACATCCTGCTGTTGTATTTACATCTCAACCCCCACATCCTGCTGTTATAGCATCTCAACCCCCCACATCCTGCTGTTGTATTTACATCTCAACCCCCCGCACATCCTGCTGTTATTTTACATCTCACCCCCATCCTGAGTTATTTACATCTCTCCTGCTGTTGTATTTACATCTCAACCCCCACATCCTGCTGTTGTATTTACATCTCAACCCCCCACATCCTGCTGTTGTATTTTAACATCTCAGCCCCCCACATCCTGCTGTTGTATTTACATCTCAACCCCCACATCCTGCTGTTGTATTTACATCTCACACCCCCATCCTGCTGTTGTATTTACATCTCAACCCCCCACATCCTGCTGTTGTATTTACATCTCAACCCCCCACATCCTGCTGTTGTATTTAGCATCTCAACCCCCCACATCCTGCTGTTGTATTTACATCTCAACCCCCCACATCCTGCTGTTGTATTTACATCTCAACCCCCACATCCTGCTGTTGTATTTACATCTCAACCCCCACATCCTGCTGTTGTATTTACATCTCAACCCCCCCACATCCTGCTGTTGTATTTACATCTCAACCCCCCACATCCTGCTGTTGTATTTACATCTCAACCCCCCACATCCTGCTGTTGTATTTACATCTCACCCCCCATCCTGCTGTTGTATTTACATCTCAACATCCTGCTGTTGTATTTACATCTCAACCCCCCACATCCTGCTGTTGTATTTACATCTCAACCCCCCACATCCTGCTGTTGTATTTACATCTCCCCCCCCACATCCTGCTGTTGTATTTACATCTCAGCCCCCCCATCCTGCTGTTGTATTTACATCTCAACCCCCCCCACATCCTGCTGTTGTATTTACATCTCAACCCCCCACATCCTGCTGTTGTATTTACATCTCAACCCCCACATCCTGCTGTTGTATTTACATCTCAACCCCCCACATCCTGCTGTTGTATTTACATCTCAACCCCCACATCCTGTTGTTGTATTTACATCTCAACCCCCCACATCCTGTTGTTGTATTTACATCTCAACCCCCCCAACATCCTGTTGTTGTATTTACATCTCAACCCCCCACATCCTGTTGTTGTATTTACATCTCAACCCCCACATCCTGTTGTTGTATTTACATCTCAACCCCCCCACATCCTGTTGTTGTATTTACATCTCAACCCCCACATCCTGTTGTTGTATTTACATCTCAACCCCCCACATCCTGCTGTTGTATTTACATCTCAACCCCCACATCCTGCTGTTGTATTTACATCTCACCCCCACATCCTGCTGTTGTATTTACATCTCAACCCCCCACATCCTGCTGTTGTATTTACATCTCAACCCCCACATCCTGCTGTTGTATTTACATCTCTCCTGCTGTTGTATTTACATCTCAACCCCCCACATCCTGCTGTTGTATTTACATCTCACCCCCCCACATCCTGCTGTTGTATTTACATCTCAACCCCCCCCACATCCTGCTGTTGTATTTACATCTCACCCCCCATCCTGCTGTTGTATTTACATCTCACCCCCCCACATCCTGCTGTTGTATTTACATCTCAACCCCCCCACATCCTGCTGTTGTATTTACATCTCACCCCCACATCCTGCTGTTGTATTTACATCTCAACCCCCCACATCCTGCTGTTGTATTTATCTCAACCCCCCACATCCTGCTGTTGTATTTACATCTCACCCCCCACATCCTGCTGTTTGTGTTTATCTCAACCCCCACATCCTGCTGTTGTATTTACATCTCACCCCCACATCCTGCTGTTGTATTTACATCTCAACCCCCCACATCCTGCTGTTGTATTTACATCTCAACCCCCCACATCCTGCTGTTGTATTTACATCTCAACCCCCCCACATCCTGCTGTTGTATTTACATCTCAACCCCCCACATCCTGCTGTTGTATTTACATCTCACCCCCCCCTGCTGTTCTGTTTCACTGCTGTTGTAATCTCCTCATTTCTCATGAATTTCAAAGTGTCCACTTATAATCAGACATGTTGCAGTAGTGCACTATTCAGGGAATAGTTTAGGATACAGACGGGTTCTTCATCTTCCTCTGCCTCTCTGGTCTTCCTCTACCTCTCTGGTCTTCCTCTACCTCTTCCTCTCTGGTCTTCCTCTACCTCTATCTCTCTGGTCTTCCTCTACCTCTCTGCTCTCTGGTCTTCCTCTACCTCTATCTCTCTGGTCTTCCTCTACCTCTCTGGTCTTCCTCTACCTCTCTGGTCTTCCTCTATCTCTCTGGTCTCCCTCTATCTCTCTGGTCTCCCTCTACCTCTCTGGTCTTCCTCTCGCTCTCTGGTCTTCCTCTCGCTCTCTGGTCTTCCTCTACCTCTCTGGTCTTCCTCTACCTCTACCTCTCTGGTCTTCCTCTATCTCTACCTCTCTGGTCTTCCTCTACCTCTCTGGTCTTCCTCTATCTCTACCTCTCTGGTCTTCCTCTACCTCTCTGGTCTTCCTCTCCCTCTCTGGTCTACCTCTACCTCTACCTCTCTGGTCTTCCTCTATCTCTACCTCTCTGGTCTTCCTCTACCTCTCTGGTCTTCCTCTACCTCTCTGGTCTTCCTCTACCTCTCTGGTCTTCCTCTATCTCTCTGGTCTTCCTCTATCTCTCTGGTCTTCCTCTATCTCTCTGGTCTCCCTCTACCTCTCTGGTCTTCCTCTATCTCTACCTCTCTGGTCTTCCTCTCCCTCTCTGGTCTTCCTCTACCTCTCTGGTCTTCCTCTACCTCTCTGGTCTTCCTCTATCTCTGGTCTTCCTCTACCTCTCTGGTCTTCCTCTACCTCTCTGGTCTTCCTCTACCTCTCTGGTCTTCCTCTACCTCTCTGGTCTTCCTCTACCTCTCTGGTCTTCCTCTATCTCTCTGGTCTTCCTCTACCTCTCTGGTCTTCCTCTATCTCTCTGGTCTTCCTCTATCTCTCTGGTCTTCCTCTATCTCTCTGGTCTCCCTCTACCTCTCTGGTCTTCCTCTATCTCTACCTCTCTGGTCTTCCTCTCCCTCTCTGGTCTTCCTCTCCCTCTCTGGTCTTCCTCTACCTCTCTGGTCTTCCTCTCCCTCTCTGGTTTCCTCTACCTCTCTGGTCTTCCTCTACCTCTCTGGTCTTCCTCTACCTCTCTGGTCTTCCTCTCCCTCTCTGGTTTCCTCTACCTCTCTGGTCTTCCTCTACCTCTCTGGTCTTCCTCTACCTCTCTGGTCTTCCTCTACCTCTCTGGTCTTCCTCTACCTCTCTGGTCTTCCTCTCCCTCTCTGGTTTTCCTCTACCTCTCTGGTCTTCCTCTACCTCTCTGGTCTTCCTCTCCCTCTCTGGTTTTCCTCTACCTCTCTGGTCTTCCTCTCCCTCTCTGGTCTTCCTCTACCTCTCTGGTCTTCCTCTCCCTCTCTGGTTTTCCTCTACCTCTCTGGTCTTCCTCTACCTCTCTGGTCTTCCTCTACCTCTCTGGTCTTCCTCTCCCTCTCTGGTCTTCCTCTCCCTCTCTGGTTTTCCTCTCCCTCTCTGGTCTTCCTCTACCTCTCTGGTTTTCCTCTCCCTCTCTGGTTTTCCTCTACCTCTCTGGTCTTCCTCTACCTCTCTGGTCTTCCTCTACCTCTCTGGTCTTCCTCTCCCTCTCTGGTCTTTTCTCCTCTCCTCTCCCCTGCTGCTCTCGTCAGACTGATATAAAGCTGGTCTCTCTAATCACACACAGAGATATCTCCTGCTCCTCTCCCTCCCCTCTTTCCTCTATCCCCTCTGCTCCTCTCCTCTCCTCTGCTGCTCTCATCAGACTGATATAAAGCTGGTCTCGTTAATCACACTCCTCTCCCTCCCCACCTTTTCTCTCTTCCCTGCTCCCCCTTCTCCTTTCCTCTATCCCCTCTGCTCCTCTTCTCTCATCCTCTCCTCTCATCTGCTGCTCTTGTCAGACTGATATAAAGTTGGTCTCATTTATCTCACACAGAGCTGTCTATTGCTCCTCTCTTCTCCTCCCCTCTCTTCTCCCCTCCTCCCCTCTCTTCTCTGCTCCCCTCCTCTCCTCTCCTCTCTGCTCCTCTCCTCTCCTCTCTGCTCCCCTCCTCTCCTCTCCTCTCTGCTCCCCTCCTCTCCTCTCTGCTCCCCTCCTCTCCTCTCTGCTCCCCTCCTCCATTCTCCTCCCCTCTCTTCTCCCCTCCTCCCCTCTCTTCTCTGCTCCTCTCCTCTCCTCTCCTCTCTGCTCCCCTCCTCCACTCTCTTCCCCTCTCTGCTCTCCTCTCCTCTCCTCTCCTCTCCTCTCCTCCTCTCCTCTCCTCTCTGCTCTCCTCTCCTCTTCTCCCCTCTCTTCTCCCCTCCTCCACTCTCCTCCCCTCTCTGCTCTCCTCTCCTCCCCTCTCTGCTCTCCTCTCCTCCTCTCCTCCCCTCTCTGCTCTCCTCTCCTCTTCTCCCCTCCTCCCCTCTCTTCTCTGCTCCCCTCCTCTCCTCTCCTCTCTTCTCCCCTCCTCCACTCTCCTCCCCTCTCTGCTCTCCTCTCCTCCCCTCTCTGCTCTCCTCTCCTCTCCTCCTCTCCTCCCCTCTCTGCTCTCCTCTCCTCTTCTCCCCTCCTCCCCTCTCTTCTCTGCTCCCCTCCTCTCCCTCTCTTCTCCCACTCCTCCCCTCCACTCTCCTCCCTCCCCTCTCTGCTCTCCTCTCCTCCCCTCTCTGCTCTCCTCTCCTCCTCTCCTCCCCTCTCTGCTCTCCTCTCCTCTTCTCCCCTCCTCCCCTCTCTTCTCTGCTCCCCTCCTCTCCTCTCTGCTCCCCTCCTCCATTCTCCTCCCCTCTCTTCTCCCCTCCTCCACTCTCCTCCCCTCTTTCTCCCCTCCTCCACTCTCCTCCCCTCTCTGCTCTCCTCTCCTCTCCTCTCCTCTCCTCTCCTCTCTGCTCTCCTCTCCTCTTCTCCCCTCCTCCCTCTTTCTCCCCTCCTCCCCTCTCTTCTCCCTCTCCTCCACTCTCCTCCCCTCTCTGCTCTCCTCTCCTCTTCTCCCCTCCTCCCCTCTCTTCTCCCCTCCTCCACTCTCCTCCCCTCTCTGCTCTCCTCTCCTCTCCTCTCTGCTCCCCTCCTCCATTCT
The DNA here is from genome assembly GCF_023373465.1 of Oncorhynchus keta. Taxonomy (NCBI): domain Eukaryota; kingdom Metazoa; phylum Chordata; class Actinopteri; order Salmoniformes; family Salmonidae; genus Oncorhynchus; species Oncorhynchus keta. The sequence continues at coordinate 116,717 of NW_026288731.1, read as the reverse complement.
CCTCCCCTCTCTGCTCTCCCTCTCCCCCCTCTGCTCTCCTCTCCTCCCCTCTCTGCTCTCCTCTCTCCTCCCCTCTCTGCTCCCCTCCTCCATTCTCCTCCCCTCTCTGCTCTCCTCTCCTCTCTCTCCTCCTCTGCTCCCCTCCTCCATTCTCCTCCCCTCTCTGCTCCCCTCCTCCATTCTCCTCCCCTCTCTGCTCCCTTCCTCCCCTCTCTGCTCTCCTCTCTCTCCTCTCCTCTCTGCTCCCCTCCTCCATTCTCCTCCCCTCTCTGCTCTCCTCTCTCCCCCCTCTCTGCTCCCCTCCCCTCCCTCTCCTCCCTCTCTGCTCCCCTCCTCCACTCTCCTCCCCTCTCTGCTCTCCTCTCCTCCCCTCTCTGCTCCCCTCCTCCATTCTCCTCCCCTCTCTTCTCCCCTCCTCCCCTCTCCCTCCTCCCCTCTCTTCTCTGCTCCCTCCTCTCCTCTCCTCTCTGCTCCCCTCCTCCATTCTCCTCCCCTCTCTGCTCCCCTCCTCCCCTCTCTGCTCCCCTCCTCCATTCTCTCTCCCCTCTCTGCTCCCTCTCCTCTCTCTCTGCTCCTCCCCTCTCTCTCCCTCTGCTCCCCTCTCTCTGCTCCCCTCTCTGCTCCTCTCTTCTCTGCTCTCCTCTCTGCTCTCCTCTCCTCTCCCCTCTCTGCTCCCCTCCTCTCTGCCCTCTCCTCTCTGCTCTCCCCTCTCTGCTCTCCTCTCTGCTCTCCTCCTCCTCCTCTCTGCTCCCCTCTCTGCTCCTCTCCTCCCCTCTCCTCCCCTCTCTCCCATCTCTCCCCTCTCCTCTCCCTCTCCTCCCCTCTCTGCTCTCCTCCCCTCCCTGCTCTCTCCCCTCCTCCCCCTCCTCCCCTCTCTGCTCCCCTCCTCCCCTCCCCTCTCTCTCTCCTCTCTGCTCTCCTCTCCTCCTCTCTGCTCTCCCTCCTCTCCCCTCTGCCTCCTCTCTCTCCCCTCTCTGCTCCCCTCTCTCTCCTCTCTCTCTCCCCTCTCCTCTCTCTCCCTCTCCTCTCCTCTCTGCTCTCCTCTCCTCCCCTCTCTCCCCCTCCTCCCTCTCTCCTCCTCCCCTCTCCTTCCCCTCCCCTCCCCTCTCCTCCCTCCCTCTGCTCTCTCCTCCCCTCTCTGCTCCCTCCGCTCTCCTCTCTGCTCTCCTCATTAATCACACTCCTCTCTCCCTCTCTGCTCCCCTCCTCTCTCCTCTCTCTTCTCTCTCCCATCCCCTCCTCCCTCTCTCCTCTCCTCTCTCCTCCTTCTCTGCTCCCTCCTCCTCTCTCTGCCCTCTCCTCCCTCCTCCCCCTCCCTCCTCTCCCTCCCTCTTTCTCCCCTCTCCCCTCCCCTCTCCCCTCTCCCCTCCCTCTCTCCTCCCCTCTCTCTCCCCTCTCCCCTCCCTCTCTCTCCCCCTCCCCCTCCCCTCTCTTTCCCTCTCCTCTCCTTTTCCTTCCTTCCCCTCTCTCCTCCCCTCTCTGCTCCCCTCCGCTCTCCTCTCAGCTGCTCTCGTCATTAATCACACACAGAGCTGTCTAGTGCTCCTCTCTGCTCCTCTCCTTTCCCCTCCCCTCCCCTCCCCTCTTTCCTCTCCTTTCCCCTTCCCTCCTCTCCCCTCCCCTCCCCTCTTTCCTCTCCTTTCCCCTTCCCTCCTCTCTGCTCCCCTCCTCCATTCTCCTTTCCCCTTCCCTCCTCTCTGCTCCCCTCCTCCATTCTCCTCCCCTCTCTGCTCCCATCCTCCCCTCTCTGCTCCCCTCCCCTCTCCTCTTTCCTCTCCTTTTCCCTTCCCTCCTCTCTACTCCCCTCCGCTCTCCTCTCAGCTGCTTTCGTCATTAATCACACACAGAGCTGTCTAGTGCTCCTCTCTGTCTCGAGGCTGAACACCCTGGGTTTATTTAAACCGCTCTTTCATATAGTCGATGCCGTGTGTGTGTCGTGAGTCCAGCCCTCTCATCATTTGGCCAATAATGTTGTCTGCTGTTTCTATGGAAACAGACCAGGACTTATTTAAAATAGTGTCCCCTTCTATGCACTTTAACCCTCATCTAGGATTACGGCCAGGCCCTGAGAGGACACAGACATCTCGCTGGGCAATGGTGATTGGCTTTCTAATATATCCTTATTTATCTTAATGGAGAAAAAGTAGGTAGGATGATGGGAGGAATGAGAGAGGAGGTGGAGGGAGGAGGAGGTAGGAAGAGGGAGTAGGTGGAAGGAAGGAGGTAGAGGAATGGGAGTAGGAGGAGGAGGTAGGAACAGGGGAGGAATGAGGGAGCAGCAGGAGGAGGTAGGAAGAGGGAGTAGGTGGAAGGAAGGAGGTAGAGGAATGGGAGTAGGAGGAGGAGGTAGGAACAGGGGAGGAATGAGGGAGCAGCAGGAGGAGGTAGGGAAGAGGGGAGTAGGTGGAGGAAGGAGGTAGGAGGAATGGGAGGGAGGAGGTAGGAACAGGGAGGAATGAGGGCAGGAGGAGGAGGTAGGAAGGAGGTGGAGGAATGAGGGAGCAGGAGGGTAGGTAGGAAGGGGAGGAATGACGGGAGGGAGGGAGGTAGGAAGAGGGAGCAGGTGGAGGAGGTAGGAAGGAGGTAGAGGAATGAGGGAGCAGGAGGAGATAGGAAGAGGGAGGAGGAAGTAGGGAGAGGGTGGAGGTAGGGAGAGGGGAGGAGAGGGAGGGGAGGTGGAGGATTGAGGAGGTAGGGAGGGGAGGAGGTGGAAGATGAGGAGGTAGGGAGAGGGAGGAAGGGGAGGAGGTGGAGGTAAGGAGAGGGAGGATGTAGAGGAATGAGGGAGCAGCAGGGGAGGTAGGAAGAGGGAGGAGGTGGAGAGGAGGTTGAGGAGATGGGAGGAGGTAGGGAGAGGGGGAGGAGGTCGGGAGAGGGGAGGAGATGGAGGATTGAGGAGGTTGAGAGAGGGGAGGAGGTGGGGAGGAGGTGGAGGATTGAGGAGGTAGGGAGAGGGGAGGAAGAGGGAGGAGATGGAGGAATGAGGAGGTAGGGAGAGGGGAGGAAGAGAGAGGAGATGGAGGAATGAGGAGGTAGGGAGAGGGGAGGAAGAGATGGAGGAATGAGGAGGTAGGGAGAGGGGAGGAATGAGGAGGTAGGGAGAGGGGAGGAAGAGGGAGGAGATGGAGGAATGAGGAGGTAGGGAGAGGGGAGGAAGAGGGAGGAGATGGAGGAATTGGGAGGTAGGGAGAGGGGAGGAAGAGGGAGGAGATGGAGGAATGAGGAGGTAGGGAGAGGGGAGGAAGAGAGAGGAGATGGAGGAATGAGGAGGTAGGGAGAGGGGAGGAAGATGGAGGAATGAGGAGGTAGGGAGAGGGGAGGAAGAGAGGAGATGGAGGAATGAGGAGGTAGGGAGAGGGGAGGAAGATGGAGGAATGAGGAGGTAGGGAGAGGGGAGGAAGAGGGAGGAGATGGAGGAATGAGGAGGTAGGGAGAGGGGAGGAAGAGGGAGGTAGGGAGAGGGGAGGAGATGGAGGAATGAGGTAGGGAGAGGGGAGGAAGAGGGAGGTAGGGAGAGGGGAGGAAGAGGGAGGAGATGGAGGAATGAGGAGGTAGGGAGAGGGGAGGAAGAGGGAGGTAGGGAGAGGGGAGGAAGAGGGAGGAGATGGAGGAATGAGGAGGTAGGGAGAGGGGAGGAAGAGGGAGGTAGGGAGAGGGGAGGAAGAGGGAGGAGATGGAGGAATGAGGAGGTAGGGAGATGGGAGGAAGAGGGAGGAGGCGGACATGTGTAATGGCAGTTTTCAGTATCCAACCTTGAACGAATCTACGCCACAAAGCCCCAACAATGCACCTGTTTGGTGATGTCACCTTCGGCTAATTGCAGTGCATCATGAGAGGAGGACAAACACCATCTGGCTGCTGTGTGGAGAGACAAAGACTGTCCCCATCTGGCTGCTGTGTGGAGAGACAAAGACTGTCCCCATCTGGCTGCTGTGTGGAGAGACAAAGACTGTCCCCATCTGGCTGCTGTGTGGAGAGACAAAGACTGTCCCCATCTGGCTGCTGTGTGGAGAGACAAAGACTGTCCCCATCTGGCTGCTGTGTGGAGAGACAAAGACTGTCCCCATCTAGCTGCTGTGTGGAGAGACAAAGACTGTCCCCATCTGGCTGCTGTGTGGAGAGACAAAGACTCTCTCCCCATCTGGCTGCTGTGTGGAGAGACAAAGACTGTCCCCATCTGGCTGCTGTGTGGAGAGACAAAGACTGTCCCCATCTGGCTGCTGTGTGGAGAGACAAAGACTCTGTCCCCATCTGGCTGCTGTGTGGAGAGACAAAGACTGTCCCCATCTGGCTGCTGTGTGGAGAGACAAAGACTGTCCCCATCTCGCTGCTGTGTGGAGAGACAAAGACTGTCCCCATCTGGCTGCTGTGTGGAGAGACAAAGACTGTCCCCATCTAGCTGCTGTGTGGAGAGACAAAGACTGTCCCCATCTGGCTGCTGTGTGGAGAGACAAAGACTCTGTCCCCATCTGGCTGCTGTGTGGAGAGACAAAGACTGTCCCCATCTAGCTGCTGTGTGGAGAGACAAAGACTGTCCCCATCTGGCTGCTGTGTGGAGAGACAATGACTGTCCCCATCTAGCTGCTGTGTGGAGAGACAAAGACTGTCCCCATCTGGCTGCTATGTGGAGAGACAAAGACTCTGTCCCCATCTGGCTGCTGTGTGGAGAGACAAAGACTGTCCCCATCTAGCTGCTGTGTGGAGAGACAAAGACTGTCCCCATCTGGCTGCTGTGTGGAGAGACAAAGACTGTCCCCATCTGGCTGCTGTGTGGAGAGACAAAGACTCTGTCCCCATCTAGCTGCTGTGTGGAGAGACAAAGACTCTCTCCCCATCTGGCTGCTGTGTGGAGAGACAAAGACTGTTCCCATCTAGCTGCTGTGTGGAGAGACAAAGACTGTCCCCATCTGGCTGCTGTGTGGAGAGACAAAGACTCTGTCCCCATCTGGCTGCTGTGTGGAGAGACAAAGACTGTCCCCATCTGGCTGCTGTGTGGAGAGACAAAGACTGTCCCCATCTGGCTGCTGTGTGGAGAGACAAAGACTGTCCCCATCTGGCTGCTGTGTGGAGAGACAAAGACTGTCCCCATCTGGCTGCTGTGTGGAGAGACAAAGACTCTGTCCCCATCTGGCTGCTGTGTGGAGAGACAAAGACTGTCCCCATCTGGCTGCTGTGTGGAGAGACAAAGACTGTCCCCATCTGGCTGCTGTGTGGAGAGACAAAGACTCTGTCCCCATCTGGCTGCTGTGTGGAGAGACAAAGACTGTCCCCATCTGGCTGCTGTGTGGAGAGACAAAGACTCTGTCCCCATCTGGCTGCTGTGTGGAGAGACAAAGACTCTGTCCCCATCTGGCTGCTGTGTGGAGAGACAAAGACTCTGTCCCCATCTAGCTGCTGTGTGGAGAGACAAAGACTCTGTCCCCATCTGGCTGCTGTGTGGAGAGACAAAGACTCTGTCCCCATCTGGCTGCTGTGTGGAGTCAAAGACTCTGTCCCCATCTGGCTGCTGTGTGGAGAGACAAAGACTCTGTCCCCATCTGGCTGCTGTGTGGAGAGACAAAGACTCTGTCCCCATCTGGCTGCTGTGTGGAGAGACAAAGACTCTCTCCCCATCTAGCTGCTGTGTGGAGAGACAAAGACTCTGTCCCCATCTGGCTGCTGTGTGGAGAGACAAAGACTCTCTCCCCATCTAGCTGCTGTGTGGAGAGACAAAGACTCTCTCCCCATCTGGCTGCTGTGTGGAGAGACAAAGACTCTCTCCCCATCTGGCTGCTGTGTGGAGAGACAAAGACTCTGTCCCCATCTAGCTGCTGTGTGGAGAGACAAGACAAAGACTCTCTCCCCATCTGGCTGCTGTGTGGAGAGACAAGACAAAGACTCTGTCCCCATCTAGCTGCTGTGTGGAGAGACAAGACAAAGACTCTCTCCCCATCTAGCTGCTGTGTGGAGAGACAAGACAAAGACTCTCTCCCCATCTGGCTGCTGTGTGGAGAGACAAGACAAAGACTCTCTCCCCATCTAGCTGCTGTGTGGAGAGACAAGACAAAGACTCTCTCCCCATCTGGCTGCTGTGTGGAGAGACAAGACAAAGACTCTCTCCCCATCTGGCTGCTGTGTGGAGAGACAAGACAAAGACTCTCTCCCCATCTGGCTGCTGTGTGGAGAGACAAGACAAAGACTCTCTCCCCATCTGGCTGCTGTGTGGAGAGACAAGACAAAGACTCTCTCCCCATCTGGCTGCTGTGTGGAGAGACAAGACAAAGACTCTCTCCCCATCTAGCTGCTGTGTGGAGAGACAAGACAAGACTCTCTCCCCATCTGGCTGCTGTGTGGAGAGACAAGACAAAAGACTCTCTCCCCATCTGGCTGCTGTGTGGAGAGACAAGACAAAGACTCTCTCCCCATCTGGCTGCTGTGTGGAGAGACAAGACAAAGACTCTCTCCCCATCTGGCTGCTGTGTGGAGAGACAAGACAAAGACTCTCTCCCCATCTGGCTGCTGTGTGGAGAGACAAGACAAAGACTCTCTCCCCATCTGGCTGCTGTGTGGAGAGACAAGACAAAGACTCTCTCCCCATCTGGCTGCTGTGTGGAGAGACAAGACAAAGACTCTCTCCCCATCTGGCTGCTGTGTGGAGAGACAAGACAAAGACTCTCTCCCCATCTGGCTGGGGACAGAGGAAAAATACACGTCGATTGTACTGGCATCTTCAAAGTGCACCTCGGCAGAATATTAGTTCATGTTCCGTTTTTGTTTTGGCGTGGTGGTAATGACCGCAACGGAAACGTTGGCTCTCTACTCACTGTACAGTTCACTGCTTTAGTCCAGACTCACTGTACAGTTCACTGCTTTAGTCCAGACTCACTGTACAGTTCACTGCTTTAGTCCAGACTTACTGTACAGTTCACTGCTTTAGTCCAGACTCACTGTACAGTTCACTGCTTTAGTCCAGACTCACTGTACAGTTCACTGCTTTAGTCCAGACTCACTGTACAGTTCACTGCTTTAGTCCAGACTCAATGTACAGTTCACTGCTTTAGTCCAGACTCTCTGTACAGTTCACTGCTTTAGTCCAGACTCGCTGTACAGTTCACTGCTTTAGTCCAGAGTCACTGTACAGTTCACTGCTTTAGTCCAGACTCGCTGTACAGTTCACTGCTTTAGTCCAGACTCACTGTACAGTTCACTGCTTTAGTCCAGACTCACTGTACAGTTCACTGCTTTAGTCCAGACTCACTGTACAGTTCACTGCTTTAGTCCAGACTCAATGTACAGTTCACTGCTTTAGTCCAGACTCTCTGTACAGTTCACTGCTTTAGTCCAGACTCGCTGTACAGTTCACTGCTTTAGTCCAGAGTCACTGTACAGTTCACTGCTTTAGTCCAGACTCGCTGTACAGTTCACTGCTTTAGTCCAGACTCGCTGTACAGTTCACTGCTTTAGTCCAGACTCACTGTACAGTTCACTGCTTTAGTCCAGACTCACTGTACAGTTCACTGCTTTAGTCCAGACTCACTGTACAGTTCACTGCTTTAGTCCAGACTCACTGTACAGTTCACTGCTTTAGTCCAGACTCACTGTACAGTTCACTGCTTTAGTCCAGAGCCCGCCGTTTCACACACAACCATAGATCCACACAGAACCGGGAGCCAGTCTAGTCTCCCCCAGTCTAGTCTCCCCCAGTCTAGTCTCCCCCAGTTCACCTGGTAGGACAGTAAAAGCCCTGCCTCACTGCCTGATCCCAGATCAGGTTATATCCAGCATCGGTTGACGGCCGCAGTGTGTCCATGCCGTTGTGTGGAGACTTGCAAAATACAACAGGCGTTTTGAGAAGCAGCTCAGTGGCAGTCTGTTGACCAGAAGGAGATCTGTCGGTCCTCGTTGTGATGGGAAAGGAAAGACCTTATTCTCACATCCCTTCTAGACGTGTGTCTGAGAACCATCTCCTCTATCTCTTCGTTGTGATGGAGAACGAAATGGCTTTATTCTATTCATTTATTTGGTTCATTTCCTAATCAACTCACATTCCTGTCTTTGTGTCTTCATAGAGCCTAGATATGGAAGTCTGTGACTGACAGGTCCTCGTCCCAGCCTCTTGGGGAGGGTGAAAGAGTTCCCAGTGATTGAAGATGAGCATTAGATAACCAAAGATGACCTTTTAAAAGCAGCTCCTCCATTCCTCACCTTCCTCTCATCTTCCCCTCTTTTCTTCCCTTTCCCTCCTTCCTCCCTTACCCAGACCCTCCTCCAGCTCCACCCACTCTCCCTCCCTTACCCAGACCCTCCTCCAGCTCCACCCACTCTCCCTCCCTTACCCAGACCCTCCTCCAGCTCCACCCACTCTCCCTCCCTTACCCAGACCCTCCTCCAGCTCCACCCACTCTCCCTCCCTTACCCAGACCCTCCTCCAGCTCCACCCACTTCCCTTTCCCTCTCTCCCTTTCCCAGACCCCCCTCCTCCCTGCCCCAGACCCTCCCTTCCCCAGACACCCTCCTCCCTTCCCCAGACCCCCTCCTCCCTTCCCCCTTCCCCAGACCCCCTCCTCCCTTCCCCCTTCCCCAGACCCCCTCCTCCCTTCCCCAGACCCTCCCTTCCCCAGACCCCCTCCTCCCTTCCCCAGACCCTCCCCTTCCCCAGACCCCCCCTCTCTTTCCCCAGACCCCCCTCCTCTCTTCCCCAGATCCCCCTCCTCCCTTCCCCAGACCCCCTCCTCCCTTCCCCAGACTCCCCTCCTTCCCCTCCCTTCCCCAGACCCCCTCATCCCTTCCCCAGACTCCCCTCCTTCCCCCTCCCTTCCCCAGACCCCTCCTCCCTTCCACAGACTCCCCTCCTCCCTTCCCCAGACCCTCCCCGCCCCAGACCCCCTCCTCCTTCCCCAGACCCCTCCTCCCTTCCCCAGACTCCCCTCCTCCCTTCCCCAGACCCTCCCTTCCTGAGACCCCCTCCTCCCTTCCCCAGACCCCCTCCTCCCTTCCCCAAACCCTCCTTCCTGAGACCCCCTCCTCCCTTCCCCAGACCCCCTCCTCCCTTCCCCAGACCTCCCTTCCTGAGACCCCCTCCTCCCTTCCCCAGACCCCCTCCTCCCTTCCCCAGACCCTCCCCCTTCCCCAGACCTCCCTTCCTGAGACCCCCTCCTCCCTTCCTGAGACCCCCTCCTCCCTTCCTGAGACCCCCTCCTCCCTTCCCCAGACCCCCCTCCTCCCTTCCCCAGACCCCCTCCTCCCTTCCCCAGACCTCCCTTCCTGAGACCCCCTCCTCCCCTTCCTGAGACCCCCTCCTCCCTTCCCCAGACCCCCTCCCTCCCCAGACCCTCCTCCCTTCCCCAGACCCTTCCTTCCCCCAGACACCCTCCTCCCTTCCCCAGACACCCTCTTCCCCTTCCCCAGACTCCCCTCCTCCCTTCCCCAGACTCCCCTTCCTCCCCTTCCCCAGACCCTCCCCCTTCCTCAGACTCCCCTCCTCCCTTCCCCCAGACCCTCCCTTCCCCAGACCCTCCCTTCCTGAGACCTCCTCCTCCCTTCCCCAGACCCTCCCTTCCCCAGACCTTCCCTTCCCCAGACTCCCCTCCTCCCTTCCCCAGACCCCCTCCTCCCTTCCACAGACCCTTCCTTCCCCAGACCCTTCCTTCCCCAGACACCCTCCTCCCTTCCCCAGACACCCTCCTCCCTTCCCCAGACACCCTCCTCCCTTCCCCAGACTCCCCTCCTCCCTTCCCCAGACCCTCCCTTCCCCAGACTCCCCTCCTCCCTTCCCCAGACCCCCCACCTCCCTTCCCCAGACCCCCTCCTCCCTTCCCCAGACCCTCCCTTCCCCAGACCCTTCCTGAGACCCCCTCCTCCCTTCCCCAGACCCCCCTCCTCCCTTCCCCAGACCTTCCTCTAGTCTTGTCCTCACATCCTTCCTCTAGTCTTGTCCTCACATCCTTCCTCTAGTCTTGTCCTCACATCCTTCCTCTAGTCTTGTCCTCACATCCTTCCTCTAGTCTTGTCCTCACATCCTTCCTCTGTTTCTCCATCTTTTATCCCAAATGGTACCCTATTCCCTAAAGGGACCAGAAGTAGTACAGTCAGTAGTGAATAGGGTGGTGTTTGGGACGCTGTAAACCTGCCAGTCTGGTTGGTTGCAGCTCTGGATACGATCTGATTGGGCAGTAACCGACTGAGGACCAGATAAGGAAGTGAAGTGTCTCTGTTTTCACGCTGTTTTCACGCTGTGTTTTGTATCCCTGTTCTCTTGTTTCTGACTGGAATGACTGTTCTGTATCCTGACTGGAATGACTGTTCTGTATCCTGGCTGGAATGACTGTTCTGTATCCTGGCTCCTGATCTGGCTGGAATGACTGTTCTGTATCCTGACTGGAATGACTGTTCTGTATCCTGGCTGGAATGACTGTTCTGTATCCTGGCTGGAATGACTGTTCTGTATCCTGGCTGGAATGACTGTTCTGTATCCTGACTGGAATGACTGTTCTGTATCCTGACTGGAATGACTGTTCTGTATCCTGGCTGGAATGACTGTTCTGTATCCTGGCTGGAATGACTGTTCTGTATCCTGACTGGAATGACTGTTCTGTATCCTGACTGGAATGACTGTTCTGTATCCTGGCTGGAATGACTGTTCTGTATCCTGGCTGGAATGACTGTTCTGTATCCTGGCTGGAATGACTGTTCTGTATCCTGACTGGAATGACTGTTCTGTATCCTGACTGGAATGACTGTTCTGTATCCTGGCTGGAATGACTGTTCTGTATCCTGACTGGAATGACTGTTCTGTATCCTGGCTGGAATGACTGTTCTGTATCCTGGCTGGAATGACTGTTCTGTATCCTGACTGGAATGACTGTTCTGTATCCTGGCTGGAATGACTGTTCTGTATCCTGGCTGGAATGACTGTTCTGTATCCTGACTGGAATGACTGTTCTGTATCCTGACTGGAATGACTGTTCTGTATCCTGACTGGAATGACTGTTCTGTATCCTGGCTGGAATGACTGTTCTGTTCTGTATCCTGGCTGGAATGACTGTTCTGTATCCTGGCTGGAATGACTGTTCTGTATCCTGACTGGAATGACTGTTCTGTATCCTGACTGGGCTGGAATGACTGTTCTGTATCCTGACTGGAATGACTGTTCTGTATCCTGACTGGAATGACTGTTCTGTATCCTGACTGGAATGACTGTTCTGTATCCTGGCTGGAATGACTGTTCTGTATCCTGACTGGAATGACTGTTCTGTATCCTGGCTGGAATGACTGTTCTGTATCCTGGCTGGAATGACTGTTCTGTATCCTGGCTGGAATGACTGTTCTGTATCCTGACTGGAATGACTGTTCTTCTGTATCCTGGCTGGAATGACTGTTCTGTATCCTGACTGGAATGACTGTTCTGTATCCTGGCTGGAATGACTGTTCTGTATCCTGGCTGGAATGACTGTTCTGTATCCTGGCTGGAATGACTGTTCTGTATCCTGGCTGGAATGACTGTTCTGTATCCTGACTGTATCCTGGAATGACTGTTCTGTATCCTGGCTGGAATGACTGTTCTGTATCCTGGCTGGAATGACTGTTCTGTATCCTGACTGGGCTGGAATGTTCTGTACCTGTTCTGTATCCTGGCTGGAATGACTGTTCTGTATCCTGGCTGGAATGACTGTTCTGTATCCTGGCTGGAATGACCGTTCTGAGATGAGACGCCACTGGGGAATGTAAATACTGTTACAGCTGGGATCAGGGGCCAAAGGAGACTGATACTAACCCAGCCACCAGACAGAGGAGACTGATATGAGCCCAGCCACCAGACAGAGGAGACTGATACGAACCCAGCCACCAGACAGGAGACTGATACTAACACAACTGGGAGCCAACTTCTGGCAGCCACCAGACAGAGGAGACTGATACTAACCCAGCCACCAGACAGAGGAGACTGATATGAGCCCAGCCACCAGACAGAGGAGACTGATACGAACCCAGCCACCAGACAGAGGAGACTGATATGAGCCCAGCCACCAGACAGAGGAGACTGATACTAACCCAGCCACCAGACAGGAGACTGATACTAACCCAGCCACCAGACAGGAGACTGATACTAACCCAGCCACCAGACAGGAGACTGATACTAACCCAGCCACCAGACAGAGAAGGCTGATACTAACCCAGCCACCAGACAAGAGACTGATACTAACCCAGCCACCAGACAGAGGAGACTGATACTAACCCAGCCACCAGACAGAGGAGACTGATACTAACCCAGCCACCAGACAGAGGAGACTGATACTAACCCAGCCACCAGACAGAGGAGACTGATACTAACCCAGCCACCAGACAGAGGAGACTGATACTAACCCAGCCACCAGACAGGAGACTGATACTAACCCAGCCACCAGACAGGAGACTGATACTAACCCAGCCACCAGACAGGAGACTGATACTAACCCAGCCACCAGACAGAGGAGACTGATACTAACCCAGCCACCAGACAGAGGAGACTGATACTAACCCAGCCACCAGACAAGAGACTGATACTAACCCAGCCACCAGACAGAGGAGACTGATACTAACCCAGCCACCAGACAGAGGAGACTGATACTAACCCAGCCACCAGACAGAGGAGACTGATACTAACCCAGCCACCAGACAGAGGAGACTGATACTAACCCAGCCACCAGACAGAGGAGACTGATACTAACCCAGCCACCAGACAGAGGAGACTGATACTAACTCAGCCACCAGACAGAGGAGACTGATACTAACCCAGCCACCAGACAGAGGAGACTGATACTAACCCAGCCACCAGACAGAGGAGACTGATAATAACCCAGCCACCAGGCTCTAGACCAGAGAGAGGAGACTGATACTAACCCAGCCACCAGACAGAGGAGACTGATACTAACCCAGCCACCAGACAGAGGAGACTGATACTAACCCAGCCACCAGACAGAGGAGACTGATACTAACCCAGCCACCAGACAGAGGAGACTGATACTAACCCAGCCACCAGACAGAGGAGACTGATACTACCCCAGCCACCAGACAGAGGAGACTGATACTAACCCAGCCACCAGACAGAGGAGACTGATACTAACCCAGCCACCAGACAGAGGAGACTGATACTAACCCAGCCACCAGACAGAGGAGACTGATACTAACCCAGCCACCAGGCTCTAGACCAGAGAGAGGAGACTGATACTAACCCAGCCACCAGACAGAGGAGACTGATACTAACCCAGCCACCAGACAGAGGAGACTGATACTAACCCAGCCACCAGACAGAGGAGACTGATACTAACCCAGGGGGAGACATGGAGACATTAAGAGTGACTGGGGGAGACATTAAGAGTGACTGGGGGAGACATTAAGAGTGACTGGGGGAGACATTAAGAGTGGCTGGGGGAGACATGGAGACATTAAGAGTGGCTGGGGGAGACATTAAGAGTGACTGGGGGACACATGGAGACATTAAGAGTGACTGGGGAGACATGGAGACATTAAGAGTGACTGGGGAGACATGGAGACATTAACATTGACTGGGGAGACATTAAGAGTGACTGGGGGAGACATGGAGACATTAAGAGTGACTGGGGGAGACATTAAGAGTGACTGGGGGAGACATTAAGAGTGACTGGGGGAGACATTAAGAGTGACTGGGGGAGATATTAAGAGTGACTGGGAGAGATATGGAGACATTAAGAGTGACTGGGGAGACATTAAGAGTGACTGGGGAGACATTAAGAGTGACTGGGGAGATATTAAGAGTGACTGGGGGAGATATGGAGACATTAAGAGTGACTGGGGAGACATTAAGAGTGACTGGGGAGATATGGAGACATTAAGAGTGACTGGGGAGACATGGAGACATTAAGAGTGGCTGGGGAGACATGGAGACATTAAGAGTGACTGGGGAGACATGGAGACATTAAGAGTGACTGGGGAGACATGGAGACATTAACATTGACTGGGGGAGACATTAAGAGTGACTGGGGAGACATGGAGACATTAAGAGTGACTGGGGAGACATTAAGAGTGACTGGGGAGACATTAAGAGTGACTGGGGAGACATTAAGAGTGACTGGGGAGATATTAAGAGTGACTGGGAGAGATATGGAGACATTAAGAGTGACTGGGGAGACATTAAGAGTGACTGGGGAGACATTAAGAGTGACTGGGGAGATATTAAGAGTGACTGGGGAGATATGGAGACATTAAGAGTGACTGGGGAGACATTAAGAGTGACTGGGGGAGATATGGAGACATTAAGAGTGACTGGGGAGACATGGAGACATTAAGAGTGGCTGGGGAGACATGGAGACATTAAGAGTGGCTGGGGAGACATGGAGACATTAAGAGTGACTGGGGAGACATGGAGACATTAACAGTGACTGGGGAGACATTAAGAGTGACTGGGGAGACATGGAGACATTAAGAGTGACTGGGGAGATATGGAGACATTAACAGTGACTGGGGAGACATTAACAGTGACTGGGGGAGACATGGAGACATTAAGAGTGACTGGGGAGACATGGAGACTGGGGCTGGGGAGACATGGAGACATTAAGAGTGACTGGGGGAGACATGGAGACATTAACAGTGACTGGGGGAGACATTAAGAGTGACTGGGGAGACATGGAGACATTAAGAGTGACTGGGGAGACATGGAGACATTAAGAGTGACTGGGGAGACATGGAGACATTAACAGTGACTGGGGAGACATTAAGAGTGACTGGGGAGATATGGAGACATTAAGAGTGACTGGGGAGATATGGAGACATTAAGAGTGACTGGGGAGATATGGAGACATTAAGAGTGACTGGGGAGATATGGAGACATTAAGAGTGACTGGGGAGATATGGAGACATTAAGAGTGACTGGGGAGATATGGAGACATTAAGAGTGACTGGGGAGATATGGAGACATTAAGAGTGACTGGGGAGATATGGAGACATTAAGAGTGACTGGGGAGATATGGAGACATTAAGAGTGACTGGGGGAGACATTAAGAGTGACTGGGGGAGATATGGAGACATTAAGAGTGACTGGGGAGACATGGAGACATTAAGAGTGACTGGGGGAGATATGGAGACATTAAGAGTGACTGGGGGAGACATGGAGACATTAAGAGTGACTGGGGGAGACATTAAGAGTGACTGGGGAGACATGGAGACATTAAGAGTGACTGGGGAGACATGGAGACATTAAGAGTGACTGGGGGAGATATTAAGAGTGACTGGGGGAGATATGGAGACATTAAGAGTGACTGGGGGAGACATGGAGACATTAAGAGTGACTGGGGGAGACATTAAGAGTGACTGGGGGAGATATGGAGACATTAAGAGTGACTGGGGGAGACATTAAGAGTAACTGGGGGAGATATTAAGAGTGACTGGGGGAGATATGGAGACATTAAGAGTGACTGGGGGAGACATTAAGAGTGACTGGGGGAGATATTAAGAGTGACTGGGGGAGATATGGAGACATTAAGAGTGACTGGGGGAGACATGGAGACATTAAGAGTGACTGGGGAGACATTAAGAGGGACTGGGGAGACATTAAGAGTGACTGGGGGAGACATTAAGAGTGACTGGGGGAGACATTAAGAGTGACTGGGGGAGACATTAAGAGGGACTGGGGGAGACATTAAGAGTGGCTGGGGGAGACATGGAGACATTAAGAGTGACTGGGGAGACATTAAGAGGGACTGGGGAGACATTAAGAGTGACTGGGGAGACATTAAGAGTGACTGGGGAGACATTAAGAGTGACTGGGGAGACATTAAGAGGGACTGGGGGAGACATTAAGAGTGGCTGGGGGAGACATGGAGACATTAAGAGTGACTGGGGGAGACATTAAGAGTGACTGGGGAGATATGGAGACATTAAGAGTGACTGGGGAGACATTAAGAGTGACTGAGACATTAAGAGTGACTGGGGAGACATTAAGAGTGACTTGGGGAGATATGGAGACATTAAGAGTGACTGGGGAGATATGGAGACATTAAGAGTGACTGGGGAGACATGGAGACATTAAGAGTGACTGTGGGAGATATTAAGAGTGACTGGGGAGATATGGAGACATTAAGAGTGACTGGGGGAGACATGGAGACATTAAGAGTGACTGGGGGAGACATTAAGAGTGACTGGGGGAGATATGGAGACATTAAGAGTGACTGGGGGAGACATTAAGAGTAACTGGGGGAGATATTAAGAGTGACTGGGGGAGATATGGAGACATTAAGAGTGACTGGGGGAGACATTAAGAGTGACTGGGGGAGATATTAAGAGTGACTGGGGGAGATATGGAGACATTAAGAGTGACTGGGGGAGACATTAAGAGTGACTGGGGGAGACATTAAGAGGGACTGGGGGAGACATTAAGAGTGACTGGGGGAGACATTAAGAGTGACTGGGGAGACATGGAGACATTAAGAGTGACTGGGGAGACATTAAGAGTGGCTGGGGAGACATGGAGACATTAAGAGTGACTGGGGAGATATGGAGACATTAAGAGTGACTGGGGAGACATGGAGACATTAAGAGTGGCTGGGGAGAGACATGGAGACATTAAGAGTGACTGGGGAGACATGGAGACATTAAGAGTGACTGGGGGAGACATTAAGAGTGACTGGGGAGACATGGAGACATTAAGAGTGACTGGGGGAGACATGGAGACATTAAGAGTGACTGGGGAGACATTTAGAGTGGCTGGGGGAGACATTAAGAGTGACTGGGGAGATATGGAGACATTTAGAGTGACTGGGGAGACATTAAGAGTGACTGGGGAGATATTAAGAGTGGCTGGGGAGACATGGAGACATTAAGAGTGACTGGGGAGATATGGAGACATTAAGAGTGACTGGGGAGACATTAAGAGTGACTGGGGAGACATGGAGACATTAAGAGTGACTGGGGAGATATGGAGACATTAAGAGTGGCTGGGGAGATATTAAGAGTGACTGGGGAGACATGGAGACATTAAGAGTGACTGGGGAGATATGGAGACATTAAGAGTGACTGGGGAGACATTAAGAGTGACTTGGGGAGACATGGAGACATTAAGAGTGACTGGGGGAGATATGGAGACATTAAGAGTGGCTGGGGAGACATGGAGACATTAAGAGTGACTGGGGAGACATTAAGAGGGACTGGGGAGACATTAAGAGTGACTGGGGAGACATTAAGAGTGACTGGGGAGACATGGAGACATTAAGAGTGACTGGGGAGACATTAAGAGGACTGGGGAGACATGACATTAAGAGTGACTGGGGGAGACATGGAGACATTAAGAGTGACTGGGGAGACATATTAAGAGTGACTGGGGAGACATGGAGACATTAAGAGTGACTGGGGGAGATATGGAGACATTAAGAGTGACTGGGGAGACATGGAGACATTAAGAGTGACTGGGGAGACATTAAGAGTGACTGGGGAGATATAGAGACATTAAGAGTGACTGGGGAGACATGGAGACATTAAGAGTGGCTGGGGAGATATGGAGACATTAAGAGTGACTGGGGAGACATTAAGAGTGACTGGGGAGACATGGAGACATTAAGAGTGGCTGGGGGAGATATGGACACATGGCTAAGAGTGACTGGGGAGATATGGAGACATTAAGAGTGACTGGGGAGACATGGAGACATTAATAGTGACTGGGGAGACATGGAGACATTAAGAGTGACTGGGGAGACATGGAGACATTAAGAGTGACTGGGGAGACATTAAGAGTGACTGGGGGAGACATGGAGACATTAAGAGTGACTGGGGAGACATGGAGACATTAAGAGTGGCTGGGGAGACATTATTAGAGTGACTGGGGAGACATGGAGACATTAAGAGTGACTGGGGAGATGGAGATTGAGTGACTGGGGAGAGTGACTGGGGAGATATTAAGAGTGACTGGGGGAGACATGGAGACATTAAGAGTGACTGGGGGAGACATTAAGAGTGACTGGTGGAGACATTAAGAGTGACTGGGGGAGACATTAAGAGTGGCTGGGGGAGACATGGAGACATTAAGAGTGACTGGGGGAGATATGGAGACCTCAGAAGGTGAATAAACCTTGTCCTCTGCTTTTGTCTCTTGCCTGATACGCAGTAGACACACTATGTGGTTTCTGCAGTGAAAAGGTATAGCTGGCCACTGCTCGTCTGACTGACAGTTGATCTCTATCTCGAAAGGAATGTGGTTTCTGCAGTGAAAAGGTATAGCTGGCCACTGCTCGTCTGACTGACAGTTGATTGGCAGTTGACAGTCACCTCTGATCTTGCGTCAGTTTGCAGTTGGGTGGGATGTCACTGTGGTTGTCACTGTCGTTTATCTGCATGATCTCCAGCGATCTCCAGTCTCTGAGCTGTCCTCTCCTCTCCTCTCCTCCTCTCTCTCCAGACTGATCTTTGAAGCCCCCATCTGCAGTCAGAACTGAGCTCAGAGTTGATGTCCTCTAACGTTCCTCTCCATGTCAGACTCCTGAACTCCCTCTCCTTCTCTCCTGATCTCTAAGTGAAGCTCCCTCTGCCTCTCCTCTGCCCTTCTCCTCTCCTCCTCTCCTCTGTCTCCTAGGAGGATCTCCTCTGGGAACCTCCTGATGCTCTCCTGTCTCTCCTTTCCTCTCTTCCAGCCTCTCCTCCTCTGTCTCCTCTGCCCTCCCTTCTCCCCTCCCTCTCTCCTCTCCTCTCTCTCTCCTCTCCTCTCCTTCTCTCTCTCCTCTCCTCTCCTCTCCTCTCTCCTCTCCTCTCCTCTCCTCTCTCCTCTCCTCTCTCTGCTCTGCTCTCCTCTGCTCTGCTCTGCTCTCTCTCTGCTCTTCTCTCTCCTCTGCCCTCCTCTGCCCTCCTCCTCTCTCCTCTCCTCTCCTCAGTCTCCTACTCCAGTCCTCTAGAACTGTCTCCTACAGTTCTCCAGCTCTCCTCTCTCTAGAACTGTCTCCTACAGTTTACAGCAGTCTACAGAACTGTCTCCTACAGTTTACAGCAGTCTATAGAACTGTCTCCTACAGTTTACAGCAGTCTATAGAACTGTCTCCTACAGTTTACAGCAGTCTCTCCTACAGTTTACAGCAGTCTACAGAACTGTCTCCTACAGTTTACAGCAGTCTATAGAACTGTCTCCTACAGTTTACAGCAGTCTACAGAACTGTCTCCTACAGTTTACAGCAGTCTATAGAACTGTCTCCTACAGTTTACAGCAGTCTACAGAACTGTCTTGTTTTGAGACATTCGTTCCATGTTGTTGTTTAGTTTCTTTGTCCAGCAGAGTTGATCTCTTTCCTCTATCACATGATCTTGGATGTTCTGTAAATTACTGTAATTATTACACGCGTTAACAGAAATGAATGTCACCAAATGACAGGAATTAACTGTTAATTGTCTGTTTTTTTGTTTACAAACGGTGGACTACCACATTGGTATTGATATTAAGTGCATTGTGGGCCGATACTGTATATCCTCGGCTACTATTGTGCTTTGTGAGTATGAAAGGGAGACTTATCAGCCAGGACCGGGCCTGATCAGCCTGTATTACTCTATACATTAACAGTCAGACTGGTACCAGGGATGTACTGGACCGGGCCTGATCAGCCTGTATTACTCTATACATTAACAGTCAGACTGGTATCAGGGATGTACTGGACCGGGCCTGATCAGTCTGTATTACTCTATACATTAACAGTCAGACTGGTACCAGGGATGTACTGGACCGGGCCTGATCAGCCTGTATTACTCTATACATTAACAGTCAGACTGGTACCAGGGATGTACTGGACCTGATCAGCCTGTATTACAACAGTCAGACTGGTACCAGGGATGTACTGGACCTGATCAGCCTGTATTACTCTATACATTAACAGTCAGACTGGTACCAGGGATGTACTGGACCTGATCAGCCTGTATTACTCTATACATTAACAGTCAGACTGGTACCAGGGATGTACTGGACCTGATCAGCCTGTATTACTCTATACATTAACAGTCAGACTGGTATCAGGGATGTATTGGACCGGGCCTGATCAGCCTGTATTACTCTATACATTAACAGTCAGACTGGTACCAGGGATGTATTGGGCCTGATCAGCCTGTATTACTCTATACATTAACAGTCAGACTGGTATCAGGGATGTACTGGACCGGGCCTGATCAGCCTGTATTACTCTATACATTAACAGTCAGACTGGTATCAGGGATGTATTGGACCGGGCCTGATCAGCCTGTATTACTCTATACATTAACAGTCAGACTGGTACCAGGGATGTATTGGACCGGGCCTGATCAGCCTGTATTACTCTATACATTAACAGTCAGACTGGTACCAGGGATGTATTGGACCGGGCCTGATCAGCCTGTATTACTCTATACATTAACAGTCAGACTGGTACCAGGGATGTATTGGACCGGGCCTGATCAGCCTGTATTACTCTATACATTAACAGTCAGACTGGTATCAGGGATGTATTGGACCTGATCAGCCTGTATTACTCTATACATTAACAGTCAGACTGGTACCAGGGATGTATTGGACCGGGCCTGATCAGCCTGTATTACTCTATACATTAACAGTCAGACTGGTATCAGGGATGTATTGGGCCTGATCAGCCTGTATTACTCTATACATTAACAGTCAGACTGGTACCAGGGATGTACTGGACCGGGCCTGATCAGCCTGTATTACTCTATACATTAACAGTCAGACTGGTACCAGGGATGTACTGGACCGGGCCTGATCAGCCTGTATTACTCTATACATTAACAGTCAGACTGGTATCAGGGATGTATTGGGCCTGATCAGCCTGTATTACTCTATACATTAACAGTCAGACTGGTACCAGGGATGTACTGGACCGGGCCTGATCAGCCTGTATTACTCTATACATTAACAGTCAGACTGGTATCAGGGATGTACTGGACCGGGCCTGATCAGCCTGTATTACTCTATACATTAACAGTCAGACTGGTACCAGGGATGTATTGGGCCTGATCAGCCTGTATTACTCTATACATTAACAGTCAGACTGGTACCAGGGATGTATTGGGCCTGATCAGCCTGTATTACTCTATACATTAACAGTCAGACTGGTACCAGGGATGTACTGGACCGGGCCTGATCAGCCTGTATTACTCTATACATTAACAGTCAGACTGGTATCAGGGATGTATTGGGCCTGATCAGCCTGTATTACTCTATACATTAACAGTCAGACTGGTACCAGGGATGTACTGGACCGGGCCTGATCAGCCTGTATTACTCTATACATTAACAGTCAGACTGGTATCAGGGATGTACTGGACCGGGCCTGATCAGCCTGTATTACTCTATACATTAACAGTCAGACTGGTACCAGGGATGTACTGGACCGGGCCTGATCAGCCTGTATTACTCTATACATTAACAGTCAGACTGGTACCAGGGATGTATTGGACCGGGCCTGATCAGCCTGTATTACTCTATACATTAACAGTCAGACTGGTACCAGGGATGTATTGGGCCTGATCAGCCTGTATTACTCTATACATTAACAGTCAGACTGGTACCAGGGATGTACTGGACCGGGCCTGATCAGCCTGTATTACTCTATACATTAACAGTCAGACTGGTATCAGGGATGTACTGGACCGGGCCTGATCAGCCTGTATTACTCTATACATTAACAGTCAGACTGGTACCAGGGATGTATTGGGCCTGATCAGCCTGTATTACTCTATACATTAACAGTCAGACTGGTACCAGGGATGTATTGGACCGGGCCTGATCAGCCTGTATTACTCTATACATTAACAGTCAGACTGGTACCAGGGATGTATTGGACCGGGCCTGATCAGCCTGTATTACTCTATACATTAACAGTCAGACTGGTACCAGGGATGTATTGGACCGGGCCTGATCAGCCTGTATTACTCTATACATTAACAGTCAGACTGGTACCAGGGATGTATTGGGCCTGATCAGCCTGTATTACTCTATACATTAACAGTCAGACTGGTATCAGGGATGTACTGGACCGGGCCTGATCAGCCTGTATTACTCTATACATTAACAGTCAGACTGGTACCAGGGATGTACTGGACCGGGCCTGATCAGCCTGTATTACTCTATACATTAACAGTCAGACTGGTACCAGGGATGTATTGGACCGGGCCTGATCAGCCTGTATTACTCTATACATTAACAGTCAGACTGGTACCAGGGATGTATTGGGCCTGATCAGCCTGTATTACTCTATACATTAACAGTCAGACTGGTACCAGGGATGTACTGGACCGGGCCTGATCAGCCTGTATTACTCTATACATTAACAGTCAGACTGGTACCAGGGATGTACTGGGCCTGATCAGCCTGTATTACTCTATACATTAACAGTCAGACTGGTACCAGGGATGTATTGGACCGGGCCTGATCAGCCTGTATTACTCTATACATTAACAGTCAGACTGGTATCAGGGATGTACTGGACCGGGCCTGATCAGCCTGTATTACTCTATACATTAACAGTCAGACTGGTACCAGGGATGTACTGGACCGGGCCTGATCAGCCTGTATTACTCTATACATTAACAGTCAGACTGGTATCAGGGATGTATTGGGCCTGATCAGCCTGTATTACTCTATACATTAACAGTCAGACTGGTACCAGGGATGTATTGGGCCTGATCAGCCTGTATTACTCTATACATTAACAGTCAGACTGGTACCAGGGATGTATTGGACCTGATCAGCCTGTATTACTCTATACATTAACAGTCAGACTGGTACCAGGGATGTATTGGACCGGGCCTGATCAGCCTGTATTACTCTATACATTAACAGTCAGACTGGTACCAGGGATGTATTGGGCCTGATCAGCCTGTATTACTCTATACATTAACAGTCAGACTGGTACCAGGGATGTATTGGGCCTGATCAGCCTGTATTACTCTATACATTAACAGTCAGACTGGTACCAGGGATGTACTGGGCCTGATCAGCCTGTATTACTCTATACATTAACAGTCAGACTGGTACCAGGGATGTATTGGGCCTGATCAGCCTGTATTACTCTATACATTAACAGTCAGACTGGTACCAGGGATGTACTGGGCCTGATCAGCCTGTATTACTCTATACATTAACAGTCAGACTGGTACCAGGGATGTACTGGACCTGATCAGCCTGTATTACTCTATACATTAACAGTCAGACTGGTACCAGGGATGTATTGGACCGGGCCTGATCAGCCTGTATTACTCTATACATTAACAGTCAGACTGGTACCAGGGATGTACTGGACCTGATCAGCCTGTATTACTCTATACATTAACAGTCAGACTGGTATCAGGGATGTATTGGACCGGGCCTGATCAGCCTGTATTACTCTATACATTAACAGTCAGACTGGTATCAGGGATGTATTGGACCTGATCAGCCTGTATTACTCTATACATTAACAGTCAGACTGGTATCAGGGATGTACCGGGCCTGATCAGCCTGTATTACTCTATACATTAACAGTCAGACTGGTACCAGGGATGTACTGGACCGGGCCTGATCAGCCTGTATTACTCTATACATTAACAGTCAGACTGGTACCAGGGATGTATTGGACCGGGCCTGATCAGCCTGTATTACTCTATACATTAACAGTCAGACTGGTACCAGGGATGTACTGGACCGGGCCTGATCAGCCTGTATTACTCTATACATTAACAGTCAGACTGGTATCAGGGATGTACTGGACCGGGCCTGATCAGCCTGTATTACTCTATACATTAACAGTCAGACTGGTATCAGGGATGTATTGGACCGGGCCTGATCAGCCTGTATTACTCTATACATTAACAGTCAGACTGGTACCAGGGATGTATTGGACCGGGCCTGATCAGCCTGTATTACTCTATACATTAACAGTCAGACTGGTATCAGGGATGTATTGGGCCTGATCAGCCTGTATTACTCTATACATTAACAGTCAGACTGGTATCAGGGATGTACTGGACCGGGCCTGATCAGCCTGTATTACTCTATACATTAACAGTCAGACTGGTACCAGGGATGTACTGGACCGGGCCTGATCAGCCTGTATTACTCTATACATTAACAGTCAGACTGGTATCAGGGATGTATTGGACCGGGCCTGATCAGCCTGTATTACTCTATACATTAACAGTCAGACTGGTACCAGGGATGTATTGGACCGGGCCTGATCAGCCTGTATTACTCTATACATTAACAGTCAGACTGGTATCAGGGATGTACTGGACCGGGCCTGATCAGCCTGTATTACTCTATACATTAACAGTCAGACTGGTACCAGGGATGTATTGGACCGGGCCTGATCAGCCTGTATTACTCTATACATTAACAGTCAGACTGGTATCAGGGATGTATTGGACCTGATCAGCCTGTATTACTCTATACATTAACAGTCAGACTGGTACCAGGGATGTATTGGACCTGATCAGCCTGTATTACTCTATACATTAACAGTCAGACTGGTACCAGGGATGTATTGGACCGGGCCTGATCAGCCTGTATTACTCTATACATTAACAGTCAGACTGGTACCAGGGATGTATTGGACCTGATCAGCCTGTATTACTCTATACATTAACAGTCAGACTGGTACCAGGGATGTATTGGACCGGGCCTGATCAGCCTGTATTACTCTATACATTAACAGTCAGACTGGTATCAGGGATGTACTGGACCGGGCCTGATCAGCCTGTATTACTCTATACATTAACAGTCAGACTGGTACCAGGGATGTATTGGACCGGGCCTGATCAGCCTGTATTACTCTATACATTAACAGTCAGACTGGTATCAGGGATGTACTGGACCGGGCCTGATCAGCCTGTATTACTCTATACATTAACAGTCAGACTGGTACCAGGGATGTATTGGACCTGATCAGCCTGTATTACTCTATACATTAACAGTCAGACTGGTATCAGGGATGTATTGGGCCTGATCAGCCTGTATTACTCTATACATTAACAGTCAGACTGGTACCAGGGATGTATTGGACCGGGCCTGATCAGCCTGTATTACTCTATACATTAACAGTCAGACTGGTACCAGGGATGTACTGGACCGGGCCTGATCAGCCTGTATTACTCTATACATTAACAGTCAGACTGGTACCAGGGATGTACTGGACCGGGCCTGATCAGCCTGTATTACTCTATACATTAACAGTCAGACTGGTACCAGGGATGTATTGGGCCTGATCAGCCTGTATTACTCTATACATTAACAGTCAGACTGGTATCAGGGATGTATTGGGCCTGATCAGCCTGTATTACTCTATACATTAACAGTCAGACTGGTACCAGGGATGTACTGGACCAGGCCTGATCAGCCTGTATTACTCTATACATTAACAGTCAGACTGGTACCAGGGATGTATTGGACCTGATCAGCCTGTATTACTCTATACATTAACAGTCAGACTGGTACCAGGGATGTATTGGACCTGATCAGCCTGTATTACTCTATACATTAACAGTCAGACTGGTACCAGGGATGTATTGGGCCTGATCAGCCTGTATTACTCTATACATTAACAGTCAGACTGGTACCAGGGATGTATTGGACCGGGCCTGATCAGCCTGTATTACTCTATACATTAACAGTCAGACTGGTACCAGGGATGTACTGGACCGGGCCTGATCAGCCTGTATTACTCTATACATTAACAGTCAGACTGGTACCAGGGATGTATTGGACCGGGCCTGATCAGCCTGTATTACTCTATACATTAACAGTCAGACTGGTATCAGGGATGTACTGGACCGGGCCTGATCAGCCTGTATTACTCTATACATTAACAGTCAGACTGGTATCAGGGATGTACTGGACCGGGCCTGATCAGCCTGTATTACTCTATACATTAACAGTCAGACTGGTACCAGGGATGTATTGGACCGGGCCTGATCAGCCTGTATTACTCTATACATTAACAGTCAGACTGGTATCAGGGATGTACTGGACCGGGCCTGATCAGCCTGTATTACTCTATACATTAACAGTCAGACTGGTATCAGGGATGTACTGGACCGGGCCTGATCAGCCTGTATTACTCTATACATTAACAGTCAGACTGGTACCAGGGATGTATTGGACCTGATCAGCCTGTATTACTCTATACATTAACAGTCAGACTGGTACCAGGGATGTATTGGACCGGGCCTGATCAGCCTGTATTACTCTATACATTAACAGTCAGACTGGTACCAGGGATGTACTGGACCGGGCCTGATCAGCCTGTATTACTCTATACATTAACAGTCAGACTGGTATCAGGGATGTATTGGACCGGGCCTGATCAGCCTGTATTACTCTATACATTAACAGTCAGACTGGTACCAGGGATGTATTGGACCGGGCCTGATCAGCCTGTATTACTCTATACATTAACAGTCAGACTGGTACCAGGGATGTACTGGACCGGGCCTGATCAGCCTGTATTACTCTATACATTAACAGTCAGACTGGTATCAGGGATGTACTGGACCGGGCCTGATCAGCCTGTATTACTCTATACATTAACAGTCAGACTGGTACCAGGGATGTACTGGACCGGGCCTGATCAGCCTGTATTACTCTATACATTAACAGTCAGACTGGTATCAGGGATGTACTGGACCGGGCCTGATCAGCCTGTATTACTCTATACATTAACAGTCAGACTGGTACCAGGGATGTACTGGACCGGGCCTGATCAGCCTGTATTACTCTATACATTAACAGTCAGACTGGTACCAGGGATGTACTGGACCGGGCCTGATCAGCCTGTATTACTCTATACATTAACAGTCAGACTGGTACCAGGGATGTACTGGACCGGGCCTGATCAGCCTGTATTACTCTATACATTAACAGTCAGACTGGTACCAGGGATGTATTGGACCGGGCCTGATCAGCCTGTATTACTCTATACATTAACAGTCAGACTGGTACCAGGGATGTACTGGACCGGGCCTGATCAGCCTGTATTACTCTATACATTAACAGTCAGACTGGTATCAGGGATGTATTGGACCGGGCCTGATCAGCCTGTATTACTCTATACATTAACAGTCAGACTGGTACCAGGGATGTATTGGACCGGGCCTGATCAGCCTGTATTACTCTATACATTAACAGTCAGACTGGTATCAGGGATGTACTGGACCGGGCCTGATCAGCCTGTATTACTCTATACATTAACAGTCAGACTGGTACCAGGGATGTATTGGACCGGGCCTGATCAGCCTGTATTACTCTATACATTAACAGTCAGACTGGTATCAGGGATGTATTGGACCGGGCCTGATCAGCCTGTATTACTCTATACATTAACAGTCAGACTGGTATCAGGGATGGGATCAGCCTGTATTACTCTATACATTAACAGTCAGACTGGTACCAGGGATGTACTGGACCGGGCCTGATCAGCCTGTATTACTCTATACATTAACAGTCAGACTGGTATCAGGGATGTATTGGACCGGGCCTGATCAGCCTGTATTACTCTATACATTAACAGTCAGACTGGTACCAGGGATGTACTGGACCGGGCCTGATCAGCCTGTATTACTCTATACATTAACAGTCAGACTGGTACCAGGGATGTATTGGACCTGATCAGCCTGTATTACTCTATACATTAACAGTCAGACTGGTACCAGGGATGTACTGGACCGGGCCTGATCAGCCTGTATTACTCTATACATTAACAGTCAGACTGGTACCAGGGATGTATTGGACCGGGCCTGATCAGCCTGTATTACTCTATACATTAACAGTCAGACTGGTATCAGGGATGTACTGGACCGGGCCTGATCAGCCTGTATTACTCTATACATTAACAGTCAGACTGGTACCAGGGATGTATTGGACCGGGCCTGATCAGCCTGTATTACTCTATACATTAACAGTCAGACTGGTACCAGGGATGTATTGGACCGGGCCTGATCAGCCTGTATTACTCTATACATTAACAGTCAGACTGGTACCAGGGATGTATTGGGCCTGATCAGCCTGTATTACTCTATACATTAACAGTCAGACTGGTACCAGGGATGTACTGGACCGGGCCTGATCAGCCTGTATTACTCTATACATTAACAGTCAGACTGGTATCAGGGATGTATTGGACCGGGCCTGATCAGCCTGTATTACTCTATACATTAACAGTCAGACTGGTACCAGGGATGTACTGGACCGGGCCTGATCAGCCTGTATTACTCTATACATTAACAGTCAGACTGGTACCAGGGATGTATTGGACCGGGCCTGATCAGCCTGTATTACTCTATACATTAACAGTCAGACTGGTATCAGGGATGTACTGGACCGGGCCTGATCAGCCTGTATTACTCTATACATTAACAGTCAGACTGGTACCAGGGATGTATTGGGCCTGATCAGCCTGTATTACTCTATACATTAACAGTCAGACTGGTACCAGGGATGTATTGGACCGGGCCTGATCAGCCTGTATTACTCTATACATTAACAGTCAGACTGGTACCAGGGATGTATTGGACCTGATCAGCCTGTATTACTCTATACATTAACAGTCAGACTGGTACCAGGGATGTACTGGACCGGGCCTGATCAGCCTGTATTACTCTATACATTAACAGTCAGACTGGTATCAGGGATGTATTGGACCGGGCCTGATCAGCCTGTATTACTCTATACATTAACAGTCAGACTGGTACCAGGGATGTATGGACCGGGCCTGATCAGCCTGTATTACTCTATACATTAACAGTCAGACTGGTACCAGGGATGTATTGGACCGGGCCTGATCAGCCTGTATTACTCTATACATTAACAGTCAGACTGGTACCAGGGATGTACTGGACCGGGCCTGATCAGCCTGTATTACTCTATACATTAACAGTCAGACTGGTACCAGGGATGTATTGGACCGGGCCTGATCAGCCTGTATTACTCTATACATTAACAGTCAGACTGGTATCAGGGATGTACTGGACCGGGCCTGATCAGCCTGTATTACTCTATACATTAACAGTCAGACTGGTACCAGGGATGTATTGGACCGGGCCTGATCAGCCTGTATTACTCTATACATTAACAGTCAGACTGGTATCAGGGATGTATTGGACCGGGCCTGATCAGCCTGTATTACTCTATACATTAACAGTCAGACTGGTACCAGGGATGTATTGGACTGATCAGCCTGTATTACTCTATACATTAACAGTCAGACTGGTACCAGGGATGTATGGACCGGGCCTGATCAGCCTGTATTACTCTATACATTAACAGTCAGACTGGTATCAGGGATGTATTGGACCGGGCCTGATCAGCCTGTATTACTCTATACATTAACAGTCAGACTGGTACCAGGGATGTACTGGACCGGGCCTGATCAGCCTGTATTACTCTATACATTAACAGTCAGACTGGTACCAGGGATGTATTGGACCGGGCCTGATCAGCCTGTATTACTCTATACATTAACAGTCAGACTGGTATCAGGGATGTACTGGACCGGGCCTGATCAGCCTGTATTACTCTATACATTAACAGTCAGACTGGTACCAGGGATGTAGGGCCTGATCAGCCTGTATTACTCTATACATTAACAGTCAGACTGGTACCAGGGATGTATTGGACCGGGCCTGATCAGCCTGTATTACTCTATACATTAACAGTCAGACTGGTACCAGGGATGTATTGGACCTGATCAGCCTGTATTACTCTATACATTAACAGTCAGACTGGTACCAGGGATGTACTGGACCGGGCCTGATCAGCCTGTATTACTCTATACATTAACAGTCAGACTGGTATCAGGGATGTATTGGACCGGGCCTGATCAGCCTGTATTACTCTATACATTAACAGTCAGACTGGTACCAGGGATGTATTGGACCGGGCCTGATCAGCCTGTATTACTCTATACATTAACAGTCAGACTGGTATCAGGGATGTATTGGACCGGGCCTGATCAGCCTGTATTACTCTATACATTAACAGTCAGACTGGTACCAGGGATGTATTGGACCGGGCCTGATCAGCCTGTATTACTCTATACATTAACAGTCAGACTGGTACCAGGGATGTATTGGGCCTGATCAGCCTGTATTACTCTATACATTAACAGTCAGACTGGTACCAGGGATGTACTGGACCGGGCCTGATCAGCCTGTATTACTCTATACATTAACAGTCAGACTGGTACCAGGGATGTATTGGGCCTGATCAGCCTGTATTACTCTATACATTAACAGTCAGACTGGTACCAGGGATGTACTGGACCGGGCCTGATCAGCCTGTATTACTCTATACATTAACAGTCAGACTGGTACCAGGGATGTACTGGACCGGGCCTGATCAGCCTGTATTACTCTATACATTAACAGTCAGACTGGTATCAGGGATGTATTGGACCGGGCCTGATCAGCCTGTATTACTCTATACATTAACAGTCAGACTGGTACCAGGGATGTACTGGACCGGGCCTGATCAGCCTGTATTACTCTATACATTAACAGTCAGACTGGTACCAGGGATGTATTGGGCCTGATCAGCCTGTATTACTCTATACATTAACAGTCAGACTGGTACCAGGGATGTACTGGACCGGGCCTGATCAGCCTGTATTACTCTATACATTAACAGTCAGACTGGTATCAGGGATGTACTGGACCGGGCCTGATCAGCCTGTATTACTCTATACATTAACAGTCAGACTGGTACCAGGGATGTACTGGACCGGGCCTGATCAGCCTGTATTACTCTATACATTAACAGTCAGACTGGTACCAGGGATGTACTGGACCGGGCCTGATCAGCCTGTATTACTCTATACATTAACAGTCAGACTGGTACCAGGGATGTATTGGACCGGGCCTGATCAGCCTGTATTACTCTATACATTAACAGTCAGACTGGTACCAGGGATGTATTGGACCGGGCCTGATCAGCCTGTATTACTCTATACATTAACAGTCAGACTGGTACCAGGGATGTATTGGACCGGGCCTGATCAGCCTGTATTACTCTATACATTAACAGTCAGACTGGTACCAGGGATGTATTGGACCGGGCCTGATCAGCCTGTATTACTCTATACATTAACAGTCAGACTGGTACCAGGGATGTATTGGACCGGGCCTGATCAGCCTGTATTACTCTATACATTAACAGTCAGACTGGTACCAGGGATGTATTGGACCGGGCCTGATCAGCCTGTATTACTCTATACATTAACAGTCAGACTGGTATCAGGGATGTATTGGACCGGGCCTGATCAGCCTGTATTACTCTATACATTAACAGTCAGACTGGTACCAGGGATGTATTGGACCGGGCCTGATCAGCCTGTATTACTCTATACATTAACAGTCAGACTGGTACCAGGGATGTATTGGACCTGATCAGCCTGTATTACTCTATACATTAACAGTCAGACTGGTATCAGGGATGTACTGGACCGGGCCTGATCAGCCTGTATTACTCTATACATTAACAGTCAGACTGGTACCAGGGATGTACTGGACCGGGCCTGATCAGCCTGTATTACTCTATACATTAACAGTCAGACTGGTATCAGGGATGTACTGGACCGGGCCTGATCAGCCTGTATTACTCTATACATTAACAGTCAGACTGGTACCAGGGATGTATTGGACCTGATCAGCCTGTATTACTCTATACATTAACAGTCAGACTGGTATCAGGGATGTACTGGACCGGGCCTGATCAGCCTGTATTACTCTATACATTAACAGTCAGACTGGTACCAGGGATGTATTGGACCGGGCCTGATCAGCCTGTATTACTCTATACATTAACAGTCAGACTGGTACCAGGGATGTACTGGACCGGGCCTGATCAGCCTGTATTACTCTATACATTAACAGTCAGACTGGTACCAGGGATGTATTGGACCGGGCCTGATCAGCCTGTATTACTCTATACATTAACAGTCAGACTGGTATCAGGGATGTATTGGGCCTGATCAGCCTGTATTACTCTATACATTAACAGTCAGACTGGTACCAGGGATGTATTGGACCGGGCCTGATCAGCCTGTATTACTCTATACATTAACAGTCAGACTGGTACCAGGGATGTATTGGACCGGGCCTGATCAGCCTGTATTACTCTATACATTAACAGTCAGACTGGTATCAGGGATGTATTGGACCGGGCCTGATCAGCCTGTATTACTCTATACATTAACAGTCAGACTGGTACCAGGGATGTACTGGACCGGGCCTGATCAGCCTGTATTACTCTATACATTAACAGTCAGACTGGTATCAGGGATGTATTGGACCTGATCAGCCTGTATTACTCTATACATTAACAGTCAGACTGGTATCAGGGATGTATTGGACCGGGCCTGATCAGCCTGTATTACTCTATACATTAACAGTCAGACTGGTATCAGGGATGTATTGGACCGGGCCTGATCAGCCTGTATTACTCTATACATTAACAGTCAGACTGGTACCAGGGATGTACTGGACCGGGCCTGATCAGCCTGTATTACTCTATACATTAACAGTCAGACTGGTACCAGGGATGTACTGGACCGGGCCTGATCAGCCTGTATTACTCTATACATTAACAGTCAGACTGGTACCAGGGATGTACTGGACCGGGCCTGATCAGCCTGTATTACTCTATACATTAACAGTCAGACTGGTATCAGGGATGTATTGGACCGGGCCTGATCAGCCTGTATTACTCTATACATTAACAGTCAGACTGGTACCAGGGATGTATTGGGCCTGATCAGCCTGTATTACTCTATACATTAACAGTCAGACTGGTATCAGGGATGTACTGGACCGGGCCTGATCAGCCTGTATTACTCTATACATTAACAGTCAGACTGGTACCAGGGATGTATTGGACCGGGCCTGATCAGCCTGTATTACTCTATACATTAACAGTCAGACTGGTACCAGGGATGTACTGGACCGGGCCTGATCAGCCTGTATTACTCTATACATTAACAGTCAGACTGGTACCAGGGATGTATTGGACCGGGCCTGATCAGCCTGTATTACTCTATACATTAACAGTCAGACTGGTATCAGGGATGTACTGGACCGGGCCTGATCAGCCTGTATTACTCTATACATTAACAGTCAGACTGGTACCAGGGATGTATTGGACCGGGCCTGATCAGCCTGTATTACTCTATACATTAACAGTCAGACTGGTACCAGGGATGTACTGGACCGGGCCTGATCAGCCTGTATTACTCTATACATTAACAGTCAGACTGGTACCAGGGATGTACTGGACCGGGCCTGATCAGCCTGTATTACTCTATACATTAACAGTCAGACTGGTACCAGGGATGTATTGGACCGGGCCTGATCAGCCTGTATTACTCTATACATTAACAGTCAGACTGGTACCAGGGATGTATTGGACCGGGCCTGATCAGCCTGTATTACTCTATACATTAACAGTCAGACTGGTACCAGGGATGTATTGGACCGGGCCTGATCAGCCTGTATTACTCTATACATTAACAGTCAGACTGGTACCAGGGATGTATTGGACCGGGCCTGATCAGCCTGTATTACTCTATACATTAACAGTCAGACTGGTATCAGGGATGTATTGGACCGGGCCTGATCAGCCTGTATTACTCTATACATTAACAGTCAGACTGGTACCAGGGATGTATTGGACCGGGCCTGATCAGCCTGTATTACTCTATACATTAACAGTCAGACTGGTATCAGGGATGTATTGGACCGGGCCTGATCAGCCTGTATTACTCTATACATTAACAGTCAGACTGGTATCAGGGATGTATTGGGCCTGATCAGCCTGTATTACTCTATACATTAACAGTCAGACTGGTACCAGGGATGTATTGGACCGGGCCTGATCAGCCTGTATTACTCTATACATTAACAGTCAGACTGGTACCAGGGATGTACTGGACCGGGCCTGATCAGCCTGTATTACTCTATACATTAACAGTCAGACTGGTATCAGGGATGTACTGGACCGGGCCTGATCAGCCTGTATTACTCTATACATTAACAGTCAGACTGGTACCAGGGATGTATTGGACCGGGCCTGATCAGCCTGTATTACTCTATACATTAACAGTCAGACTGGTATCAGGGATGTATTGGACCTGATCAGCCTGTATTACTCTATACATTAACAGTCAGACTGGTACCAGGGATGTATTGGACCGGGCCTGATCAGCCTGTATTACTCTATACATTAACAGTCAGACTGGTACCAGGGATGTATTGGACCGGGCCTGATCAGCCTGTATTACTCTATACATTAACAGTCAGACTGGTACCAGGGATGTATTGGGCCTGATCAGCCTGTATTACTCTATACATTAACAGTCAGACTGGTACCAGGGATGTATTGGACCGGGCCTGATCAGCCTGTATTACTCTATACATTAACAGTCAGACTGGTACCAGGGATGTATTGGACCGGGCCTGATCAGCCTGTATTACTCTATACATTAACAGTCAGACTGGTATCAGGGATGTACTGGACCGGGCCTGATCAGCCTGTATTACTCTATACATTAACAGTCAGACTGGTACCAGGGATGTATTGGACCTGATCAGCCTGTATTACTCTATACATTAACAGTCAGACTGGTACCAGGGATGTATTGGACCGGGCCTGATCAGCCTGTATTACTCTATACATTAACAGTCAGACTGGTATCAGGGATGTATTGGACCGGGCCTGATCAGCCTGTATTACTCTATACATTAACAGTCAGACTGGTACCAGGGATGTATTGGACCGGGCCTGATCAGCCTGTATTACTCTATACATTAACAGTCAGACTGGTACCAGGGATGTACTGGACCGGGCCTGATCAGCCTGTATTACTCTATACATTAACAGTCAGACTGGTACCAGGGATGTATTGGACCGGGCCTGATCAGCCTGTATTACTCTATACATTAACAGTCAGACTGGTACCAGGGATGTACTGGACCGGGCCTGATCAGCCTGTATTACTCTCTATACATTAACAGTCAGACTGGTACCAGGGATGTATTGGACCGGGCCTGATCAGCCTGTATTACTCTATACATTAACAGTCAGACTGGTACCAGGGATGTACTGGACCGGGCCTGATCAGCCTGTATTACTCTATACATTAACAGTCAGACTGGTACCAGGGATGTACTGGACCGGGCCTGATCAGCCTGTATTACTCTATACATTAACAGTCAGACTGGTACCACCACAACATTCAGCATTATAGTCCTCAGAGACAGAACAACCTTGTCTACTGCTGTTGAGTCATTCATTAACAGTCAGACCCATTTATTTTATTTATTAAAAAGCAATGAAAAGATCATTGTATGAAAGAAAGTCCTCTCATCAACTGTTTTATTTTGTGAGTGCAGTGTGCCATCGCTTTACACCCCCGCTCCTCTAGTGATTAGTCGAGCATCAAAGGAAAGTTGGAAAGAGGGGGGGGATGTTGAAAGTTTAGAAGACAAACGAAGTCAGCTAAAACAATGTCTTATAATCATTAGTTAACACTGCAGCTATCAGTATATCTACATGAAAATACATTTCATAAACTTTTTTATTTTTTATTTTTATCCTAAAACGGTTTTGAAATCTATTTTATTTTCCATGAATGTCTTCATTCATAAGCGTCCCACTGTTATTGAATTAGATCTATATTTCTATAGACATCTATAGAGAAGGCCTACGACCTCTTTTACAACCTAATATCCACCTACTGCCATCATGTGTGAAGACAATGGGTGACACAGGACAAATCAAATCAAATGTATTTATATAGCCCTTCGTACATCAGCTGATATCTCAAAGTGCTGTACAGAAACCCAGCCTAAAACCCCAAACAGCAAGCAATGCAGGTGTAGAAGCACGGTGGCTAGGAAAAACTCCCTAGAAAGGCCAAAACCTAGGAAGAAACCTAGAGAGGAACCAGGCTATGTGGGGTGGCCAGTCCTCTTCTGGCTGTGCCGGGTGGAGATTATAACAGAACATGGCCAAGATGTTCAAATGTTCATAAATGACCAGCATGGTCATGGTTGAATTAATAAACTTTTGAAACTGGCAGAACAGTTGAAACTGGGGACAGCAGCACATCATGTCAGGTGGACTGGGGACAGCAAGGAGCCATCATGTCAGGTAGTCCTGGGGACAGGTCCTCCTGGGGGCTCCTCCGAGAGAAAATTAGAGAGAGCATATGTGGGGTGGCCAGTCCTCTTCTGGCTGTGCCGGG
Source organism: Oncorhynchus keta (assembly GCF_023373465.1). Lineage (NCBI taxonomy): Eukaryota > Metazoa > Chordata > Actinopteri > Salmoniformes > Salmonidae > Oncorhynchus > Oncorhynchus keta. The sequence goes on along the minus strand of NW_026288731.1, from coordinate 80,511 downwards.
TGGAGATTATAACAGAACATGGCCAAGATGTTCAAATGTTCATAAATGACCAGCATGGTTGAATAATAGGGGCAGAACAGTTGAAACTGGAGCAGCAGCATGGCCAGGTGTCTGGGGACAGCAAGGAGTCATCATGTCAGGTAGTCCTGGGGCATGGTCCTAGGGCTCAGGTCCTCCGAGAGAGAGAAAGAAAGAAGGAGAGAATTAGAGAACGCACACTTAGATTCACACAGGACACCGAATAGGACAGGAGAAGTACTCCAGATATAACAAACTGACCCTAGCCACCCGACACAAACTACTGCAGCATAAATACTGGAGGCTGAGACAGGAGGGGACAGGAGACACTGTGGCCCCATCCGAGGACACCCCCGGACAGGGCCAAACAGGAAGGATATAACCCCACCCACTTTGCCAAAGCACAGCCCCCACACCACTAGAGTGATATCTTCAACCACCAACTTACCATCCTGAGACAAGGCTGAGTATAGCACACAAAGATCTCCGCCATGGCACAACCCAGGGGGGCGCCAACCCAGACAGGATGACCACAACAGTGAATCAACCCACTCAGGTGACTCACCCCTTCCAGGGACGGCATGAGAGAGCCCAGTAAGCCAGTGACTCAGCCCCTGTAATAGGGTTAGAGGCAGAGAATCCCAGTGGAAAGAGGGGAACCGGCCAGGCAGAGACAGCAAGGGCGGTTCGTTGCTCCAGAGCCTTTCCGTTCACCTTCCCACTCCTGGGCCAGACTACACTCAATCATATGACCCACTGAAGAGATGAGTCTTCAGTAAAGACTTAAAGGTTGAGACCGAGTTTGCGTCTCTGACATGGGTAGGCAGACCGTTCCATAAAAATGGAGCTCTATAGGAGAAAGCCCTGCCTCCAGCTGTTTGCTTAGAAATTCTAGGGACAATTAGGAGGCCTGCGTCTTGTGACCGTAGCGTACGTGTAGGTATGTATGGCAGGACCAAATCAGAGAGATAGGTAGGAGCAAGCCCATGTAATGCTTTGTAGGTTAGCAGTAAAACCTTGAAATCAGCCCTTGCTTTGACAGGAAGCCAGTGTAGAGAGGCTAGCACTGGAGTAATATGATCAAATTTTTTGGTTCTAGTCAGGATTCTAGCAGCCGTATTTAGCACTAACTGAAGTTTATTTAGTGCTTTATCCGGGTAGCCGGAAAGTAGAGCATTGCAGTAGTCTAACCTAGAAGTGACAAAAGCATGGATTAATTTTTCTGCATCATTTTTGGACAGAAAGTTTCTGATTTTTGCAATATTACGTGGATGGAAAAAAGCTGTCCTCGAAATGGTCTTGATATGTTTTTCAAAAGAGAGATCAGGGTCCAGAGTAACGCCGAGGTCCTTCACAGTTTTATTTGAGACGACTGTACAACCATTAAGATTAATTGTCAGGTTCAACAGAAGATCTCTTTGTTTCTTGGGACCTAGAACAAGCATCTCTGTTTTGTCCGAGTTTAATAGTAGAAAGTTAGCAGCCATCCACTTCCTTATGTCTGAAACACATGCTTCTAGCGAGGGCAATTTTGGGGCTTCACCATGTTTCATTGAAATGTACAGCTGTGTGTCATCCGCATAGCAGTGAAAGTTAACATTATGTTTTTGAATAACATCCCCAAGAGGTAAAATGTATAGTGAAAACAATAGTGGTCCTAAAACGGAACCTTGAGGAACACCGACATTTACAGTTGATTTGTCAGAGGACAAACCATTCACAGAGACAAACTGATATCTTTCCGACAGATAAGACCTAAACCAGGCCAGAACATGTCCGTGTAGACCAATTTGGGTTTCCAATCTCTCCAAAAGAATGTGGTGATCGATGGTATCAAAAGCAGCACTAAGGTCTAGGAGCACGAGGACAGATGCAGAGCCTCGGTCTGATGCCATTAAAATGTCATTTACCACCTTCACAAGTGCCATCTCAGTGCTATGATGGGGTCTAAAACCAGACTGAAGCATTTCGTATACATTGTTTGTCTTCAGGAAGGCAGTGAGTTGCTGCGCAACAGCCTTCTCTAAAATTTTTGAGAGGAATGGAAGATTCGATATAGGCCGATAGTTTTTTATATTTTCTGGGTCAAGGTTGGGCTTTTTCAAGAGAGGCTTTATTACTGCCACTTTTAGTGAGTTTGGTACACATCCAGTGGATAGAGAGCCGTTTATTATGTTCAACATAGGAGGGCCAAGCACAGGAAGCAGCTCTTTCAGTAGTTTAGTTGGAATAGGGTCCAGTATGCAGCTTGAAGGTTTAGAGGCCATGATTATTTTCATCATTGTGTCAAGAGATATAGTACTAAAACACTTGAGCGTCTCTCTTGATCCTGGCAGACAACCCTGTCTTGTCTCCATAAGATGTCATTCAGATGTCTGTTTTCCTTGTGTGGCTCTGTTCACAAACAGACCCTACAGAGCCACACAGAAACACAATTAGACTCCCGGTCCTGGCTGCTATTTGTCCCTAAACAGCGAGTACACAGTGCACTGTGACTGATCCAAACTGAAGAAAACTTTGACTATGTACAGTCTCAGTGAGCATAGCCTTGCTGTTGAGAAAGGACCTGGCTCTCAAGAGAAGACAGAGAAACTCTTCTCCAGGTTCATCTCCCTGTAGGTGGTGGCTTTGTTATCTCTGTCTCTCTCTCTCTCTGTCTCTCTGTCTCTGTCTCTCTCTCTCTCTCTCTCTCTGTCTCTCTGTCTCTCTCTCTCTCTGTCTCTCTCTCTCTCTCTCTCTCTCTCTCTCTCTCTCTCTCTCTCTCTCTCTCTCTCTCTCTCTGTCTCTCTCTCTCTCTGTCTCTCTCTCTCTCTCTCTCTCTCTCTCTCTCTCTCTCTCTCTCTCTCTCTCTCTCTCTGTCTCTGTCTCTCTCTCTGTCTCTCTCTCTCTCTCTCTCTCTCTCTCTCTCTCTCTGTCTCTCTCTCTCTCTCTCTCTCTCTCTCTCTCTCTCTCTCTCTGTCTCTCTCTCTCTCTCTCTGTCTCTCTCTCTCTCTCTCTGTCTCTGTCTCTGTCTCTCTCTCTCTCTCTCTCTCTCTCTGTCTCTCTCTCTGTCTCTCTGCTCTCTCTCTCTCTCTCTCTCTCTCTCTCTCTCTCTCTCTCTCTCTCTCTCTCTCTCTCTCTCTCTCTCTCTCTCTCTCTCTCTCTCTCTCTCTCTCTGTCTCTCTCTCTCTCTCTCTCTCTCTCTCTCTCTCTGTCTCTCTCTCTGTCTCTCTCTCTCTCTCTCTGTCTCTGTGTCTCTCTCCCTGTGTCTCTCTCTCTCTCTCTCTCTCTCTCTCTCTCTCTCTCTCTCTCTCTCTCTCTCTCTCTCTCTCTCTCTCTCTCTCTCTCTCTCTCTCTCTCTCTGTCTCTCTCTCTCTGTCTCTGTCTCTGTCTCTCTGTGTCTCTCTCTCTCTCTCTCTCTCTGCTCCTCTCTCTCTCTCTCTCTGTCTCTGTCTCTGTCTCTCTCTCTCTCTCTCTCTCTCTCTCTCTCTCTCTCTCTCTCTGGCTCTCTGTCTCTGTCTCTGTGTCTCTCTGTGCCTCTCTCCCTGTGTCTCCTCTCTGTGTCTCTCTCTCTCTCCCTCTCTCTGCTCTCTCTCTCTCTCTCACTCTCTCTCTGTCTCTCCTCTCTGTCTCTCTCTCTGTCACTCTCTCTGTCACCTCTCTGTGTCTCTCTCCTGTGTCTCTCTCTCTCTCTCTCTGGCACTCTGTCTCTCTCTCACTCTCTCTCTCACTCTCTCTCACCTCTCTGGCACTCTCTCTGGCACCTCTCTGTCTCTCTGGCACTCTCTGTCTCTGTCTCTGTGTCTCACCTCTGTGTCACCTCTCTGGCACTCTCTCTGACAGTCATTCAGAAGACTGTCTGTTCTCCCCTCCTCCATCTCCTCTCCTCCCTGCTCCTCCCTTGATCCAACTCTGTACTGCTCTGTATTCATGTCACCTCTCTGGCACCTTATAGTCTGGCACCTCAATCACACTCTCCTCTCTGTCATAACACACTCTGGCACCTCTCATGGCACCTCTCTGGCACCTCTCTGGCACCCTCTCTGACCATCTCACTGCAGTGGCCAGCTCTACAGTAGGCCTATATTCTAGTTTGTCTGGTCTAATGTCACCCTCTCTGGCACCTCTCTGGCACCTCTCTGGCACCTCTCTGGCACCTCTCTGGCACCTCTCTGGCACCTCTCTGGCACCTCTCTGGCACCTCTCTGGCACCTCTCTGGCTCCACCTCTCTGGCACCTCTCTGGCACCCTCTCTGGCACCTCTCTGGCTCCTCTCTGGCACCTCTCTGGCACCTCCTCTCTGGCACCTCTGGCACTGGCACCTCTCTGACTCTCTGGCATCCTCTCTGGCACCTCTCTGACTCCTCCTCTCTGGCACCTCTCTGGCACCTCTCTGACTCCCCTCTCTGGCACCCTCTCTGACACCTCTCTGGCACCTCCTCTCTGGCACCTCTCTGGCACCTATCTGATCCTCTCTGGCACCTCTCTGGCACCCTCTCTGGCATCCTCACCTCTGGCACCTCTCTGGCATCCTGTGCACCTTCTGGCACCTCTCTGGCACCCTCTCTGGCACCTCTCTGACTCCTCCTCTCTGGCACCTCTCTGGCACCTCTCTGACTCCTCCTCTCTGGCACCTCTCTGGCACCCTCTCTGGCACCTCTCTGACTCCTCCTCTCTGGCACCTCTCTGACTCCTCCTCTCTGGCACCTCTCTGACTCCTCCTCTCTGGCACCTCTCTGGCATCCTCTCTGGCACCTCTCTGGCACCCTCTCTGGCACCCTCTCTGGCACCTCTCTGGCACCTTCTCCTCTCTGGCACCTCTCTGGCACCCTCTCTGACTCCTCTCTGGCACCTCTCTGGCACCTCTCTGACTCCTCTCTGGCACCTCTCTGGCACCTCTCTGGCACCTCTCTGACACCTCTCTGGCATCCTCTCTGGCTACCTCTCTGGCATCCTCTCTGGCACCTCTCTGGCACCTCTCTGGCATCCTCTCTGGCACCTCTCTGGCACCTCTCTGGCATCCTCTCTGGCACCTCTCTGGCACCTCTCTGGCACCTCTCTGGCACCCTCTCTGACACCTCTCTGGCACCCTCTCTGACTCCTCTCTGGCACCCTCTCTGACTCCACCTCTCTGGCACCTCTCTGGCACCTCTCTGACTCTGATTAATAATCCGCCAGTCAGGCCTCAGAGTTTTCTCCGTTTGCTACTAAACCTGCTCTAGTTTTATGAAGTAATTGATTTAATTTAAATAATTGGTGGGTAGGAGTTGTATCAATAAGATGACATCACCTCATCTCTCCGTCAGTTTCTTTTTAGTTGTCGGGTTTCTATAAAACTAGCGGCTTACTTCCAACGGAGAGGACTGACGAGGTGTGTTTCGGGCAGCGTGTGTTTGTGACGGAGGTAAATGTTTTAGTCTTATCGGTGGCAGTACTGTGTAGGTGTTGTTGATTCTCTATGCTCCTGACTCATAATCAGCATGAAGGAGTGGAGGAGTGGGTCTGTCTATCCCT
>NW_026288731.1:65000-70000 GCF_023373465.1 Oncorhynchus keta | reverse complement strand
CCCCAGGAGGGTTGGTAAGTCTGTCTTAAAGCAGCAGGCCTCTACAGTACATGTCTCTGCTCTGAGGAACCCCAGGAGGGTTGGTAAGTCTGTCTTAAAGCAGCAGGCCTCTACAGTACATGTCTCTGCTCTGAGGAACCCCAGGAGGGTTGGTAAGTCTGTCTTAAAGCAGCAGGCCTCTACAGTACATGTCTCTGCTCTGAGGAACCCCAGGAGGGTTGGTAAGTCTGTCTTAAAGCAGCAGGCCTCTACAGTACATGTCTCTGCTCTGAGGAACCCCAGGAGGGTTGGTAAGTCTGTCTTAAAGCAGCAGGCCTCTACAGTACATGTCTCTGCTCTGAGGAACCCCAGGAGGGTTGGTAAGTCTGTCTTAAAGCAGCAGGCCTCTACAGTACATGTCTCTGCTCTGAGGAACCCCAGGAGGGTTGGTAAGTCTGTCTTAAAGCAGCAGGCCTCTACAGTACATGTCTCTGCTCTGAGGAACCCCAGGAGGGTTGGTAAGTCTGTCTTAAAGCAGCAGGCCTCTACAGTACATGTCTCTGCTCTGAGGAACCCCAGGAGGGTTGGTAAGTCTGTCTTAAAGCAGCAGGCCTCTACAGTACATGTCTCTGCTCTGAGGAACCCCAGGAGGGTTGGTAAGTCTGTCTTAAAGCAGCAGGCCTCTACAGTACATGTCTCTGCTCTGAGGAACCCCAGGAGGGTTGGTAAGTCTGTCTTAAAGCAGCAGGCCTCTACAGTACATGTCTCTGCTCTGAGGAACCCCAGGAGGGTTGGTAAGTCTGTCTTAAAGCAGCAGGCCTCTACAGTACATGTCTCTGCTCTGAGGAACCCCAGGAGGGTTGGTAAGTCTGTCTTAAAGCAGCAGGCCTCTACAGTACATGTCTCTGCTCTGAGGAACCCCAGGAGGGTTGGTAAGTCTGTCTTAAAGCAGCAGGCCTCTACAGTACATGTCTCTGCTCTGAGGAACCCCAGGAGGGTTGGTAAGTCTGTCTTAAAGCAGCAGGCCTCTACAGTACATGTCTCTGCTCTGAGGAACCCCAGGAGGGTTGGTAAGTCTGTCTTAAAGCAGCAGGCCTCGACAGTACATGTCTCTGCTCTGAGGAACCCCAGGAGGGTTGGTAAGTCTGTCTTAAAGCAGCAGGCCTCGACAGTACATGTCTCTGCTCTGAGGAACCCCAGGAGGGTTGGTAAGTCTGTCTTAAAGCAGCAGGCCTCTACAGTACATGTCTCTGCTCTGAGGAACCCCAGGAGGGTTGGTAAGTCTGTCTGAAACCAGCAGGCCTCAGCACAGTACATGTCTCTGCTCTGAGGAACCCCAGGAGGGTTGGTAAGTCTGTCTTAAAGCAGCAGGCCTCTACAGTACATGTCTCTGCTCTGAGGAACCCCAGGAGGGTTGGTAAGTCTGTCTTAAAGCAGCAGGCCTCTACAGTACATGTCTCTGCTCTGAGGAACCCCAGGAGGGTTGGTAAGTCTGTCTTAAAGCAGCAGGCCTCTACAGTACATGTCTCTGCTCTGAGGAACCCCAGGAGGGTTGGTAAGTCTGTCTTAAAGCAGCAGGCCTCTACAGTACATGTCTCTGCTCTGAGGAACCCCAGGAGGGTTGGTAAGTCTGTCTTAAAGCAGCAGGCCTCTACAGTACATGTCTCTGCTCTGAGGAACCCCAGGAGGGTTGGTAAGTCTGTCTTAAAGCAGCAGGCCTCTACAGTACATGTCTCTGCTCTGTTGTAGGAACCCCAGGAGGGTTGGTAAGTCTGTCTTAAAGCAGCAGGCCTCTACAGTACATGTCTCTGCTCTGAGGAACCCCAGGAGGGTTGGTAAGTCTGTCTTAAAGCAGCAGGCCTCTACAGTACATGTCTCTGCTCTGAGGAACCCCAGGAGGGTTGGTAAGTCTGTCTTAAAGCAGCAGGCCTCTACAGTACATGTCTCTGCTCTGAGGAACCCCAGGAGGGTTGGTAAGTCTGTCTTAAAGCAGCAGGCCTCTACAGTACATGTCTCTGCTCTGAGGAACCCCAGGAGGGTTGGTAAGTCTGTCTTAAAGCAGCAGGCCTCTACAGTACATGTCTCTGCTCCAGGAGGGTTGGTAAGTCTGTCTTAAAGCAGCAGGCCTCTAGGAGGGTTGGGGTTGGTAGTCTGTCTTAAAGCAGCAGGCCTCTACAGTACATGTCTCTGCTCTGAGGAACCCCAGGAGGGTTGGTAAGTCTGTCTTAAAGCAGCAGGCCTCTACAGTACATGTCTCTGCTCTGAGGAACCCCAGGAGGGTTGGTAAGTCTGTCTTAAAGCAGCAGGCCTCTCTCAGTACATGTCTCTGCTGTGAGGAACCCCAGGAGGGTTGGTAAGTCTGTCTTAAAGCAGCAGGCCTCTCCAGTACATGTCTCTGCTCTGAGGAACCCCAGGAGGGTTGGTAAGTCTGTCTTAAAGCAGCCTCTCTCCAGTGTTGTGTTAATCATGCTCTCTCTGTTGTGGAATCAGTAATCAGCATGTCATCTCTGCTCTGAGGAACCCCAGGAGGGTTGGTAAGTCTGTCTTTGTGCAGCAGGCCTCTACAGTACATGTCTCTGCTCTGAGGAACCCCAGGAGGGTTGGTAAGTCTGTCTTAAAGCAGCAGGCCTCTACAGTACATGTCTCTGTGTCTGAGGAACCCCAGGAGGGTTGGTAAGTCTGTCTTAAAGCAGCAGGCCTCTCTCAGTACATGTCTCTGCTCTGAGGAACCCCAGGAGGGTTGGTAAGTCTGTCTTAAAGCAGCAGGCCTCTACAGTACATGTCTCTGCTCTGAGGAACCCCAGGAGGGTTGGTAAGTCTGTCTTAAATCATCAGCAGGCCTCTCCAGTACATGTCTCTGCTCTGAGGAACCCCAGGAGGGTTGGTAAGTCTGTCTTAAATCAGCAGGCCTCTCAGTACATGTCTCTGCTCTGAGGAACCCCAGGAGGGTTGTGTTAATCATCCTCTCTCCAGTGTTGTGTTAGTCTGTCTTAAAGCAGCAGGCCTCTACAGTACATGTCTCTGCTCTGAGGAACCCCAGGAGGGTTGGTAAGTCTGTCTTAAAGCAGCAGGCCTCTACAGTACATGTCTCTGCTCTGAGGAACCCCAGGAGGGTTGGTAAGTCTGTCTTAAAGCAGCAGGCCTCTACAGTAATCATGTCTCTGCTCTGAGTGTTGTGTTAACCCCAGGAGGGTTGGTAAGTCTGTCTTAAAGCAGCAGGCCTCTACAGTACATGTCTCTGCTCTGAAGGAATCCCCAGGAGGGTTGGTAAGTCTGTCTTAAAGCAGCAGGCCTCTACAGTACATGTCTCTGCTCTGAGGAACCCCAGGAGGGTTGGTAAGTCTGTCTTAAAGCAGCAGTGCCTCTCCAGTAATCATGTCTCCAGTGTTGTGTTAATCATCTGAGTGTTGTGTTAATCCCCAGGAGGTTGGTAAGTCTGTCTCCAGTGTTGTGTTAAGCAGGCCTCTGTGTTAATCAGTACATGTCTCTGCTCTGTGGAACCCCAGGAGGGTTGGTAAGTCTGTCTTAAAGCAGCAGGCCTCTCCAGTGTTGTGTTAATGTCTCTGCTCTGAGGAACCCCAGGAGGGTTGGTAAGTCTGTCTTAAAGCAGCAGGCCTCTCTCCAGTGTTGTGTTATGTCTCTGCTCTGAGGAACCCCAGTGAATCATCCTCTCTCCAGGTTGGTTAATCATCTCTCTCCAGTGTTGTGTTAATCATCAGGCCCTCTCCAGTGTTGTGTACATGTCTCTGTTGTGTTATCTGTGTTGTAGGAACCCCTCTCCAGGTTGGTAAGTCTGTCTTAATCATCAGCAGGCCTCTCTCAGTGTTGTGTTACTTCTCCAGTCATCCTCTCTGTTGTGTTAATCATGTGTTGTTAATCATCCTCTCTCCAGTGTTGTGTTAATCATCCTCTCTCCAGTGTTGTGTTAATCATCCTCTCTCCAGTGTTGTGTGTGTGTGTTAATCATCCTCTCCAGTGTGTGTTAATCATCCTCTCTCCAGTGTTGTGTTAATCATCCTCTCTCCAGTGTTGTGTTAATCATCCTCTCTCCAGTGTTGTGTGTGTGTGTTAATCATCCTCTCTCCAGTGTTGTGTGTGTGTGTGTGTTGTGTGTGTTGTGTTAATCATCCTCTCTCCAGTGTTGAGGGTGTAATCATCCTCTCTGGAATCAGTGTTGTGTTAATCATCCTCTCTCCAGTGTTGTTTAATCATCCTCTCTCCAGTGTTGTGTTAATCATCCTCTCTCCAGTGTTGTGTTAATCATCCTCTCTCAGTGTTGTGTTAATCATCCTCTCGTGTTGTGTTAATCATCAGTGTTGTGTTAATCATCCTCTCTCCAGTGTTGAATCATGTGTTGTTAATCATCCTCTCTCCAGTGTTGTGTTAATCATTATCTCTCAGTGTTGTGTTAATCATCCTCTCTCCAGTGTTGTGTTAATCACCAGTGTTGTGTTAATCATGTTGTGTTAATCTCTCCAGTGTTGTGTTAATCATCCTCTCTCCAGTGTTAATCATCCTCTCTCCAGTGTTGTTAATCATCCTCTCTCCAGTGTTGTTAATCATCCTCTCTCCAGTGTTGTGTTAATCATCCTCTCTCCAGTGTTGTGTTAATCATCCTCTCTCCAGTGTTGTGTTAATCATCCTCTCTCCAGTGTTGTGTTAATCATCCTCTCTCCAGTGTTGTGTTAATCATCCTCTCTCCAGTGTTGTGTTAATCATCCTCTCTCCAGTGTTGTGTTAATCATCCTCTCTCCAGTGTTGTGTTAATCATCCTCTCTCCAGTGTTGTGTTAATCATCCTCTCTCCAGTGTTGTGTTAATCATCCTCTCTCCAGTGTTAATCATCCTCTCTCCAGTGTTGTATTAATCATCCTCTCTCCAGTGTTGTGTTAATCATCCTCTCTCCAGTGTTGTGTTAATCATCCTCTCTCCAGTGTTGTGTTAATCATCCTCTCTCCAGTGTTGTGTTAATCATCCTCTCTCCAGTGTTGTGTTAATCATCCTCTCTCCAGTGTTGTGTTA
>NW_026288731.1:30000-60000 GCF_023373465.1 Oncorhynchus keta | reverse complement strand
TAACCAGATGTGAAGAGAGGGAATGGGTCTGAATACTTTCTGAATGCACTACTCCAGGTTCTGCCGGCCAGGTTTGTCTGTCGTCTGTCTCTCTTTGATGTGTTGCTAAAACCTCCTGAGGCCATCTGAGGACACTTCAGTTAAACTCCTTCATTCATCCTGTCTTCAAACCTCTCTTCTTCCCTCCTCTAACCCTCTCCTCTCTCCTCCTCCCTCCAGCTATACTCTGAGAGTGGTGGGTAACGGAATCAAGGCCCAGACTGCTAATCCAGAGGTTAAAGTGAAGGAAGGGGACCCAGTCATCCATCAGATCATTGATAAACTCAAGCACATCAATCAGGTGAGTTATCCCACCTCCACTCAGACCCAGTCTGACCCAGTCAGACCCGAACCCTGCTCAGATCCCAGCAGCAGACTCTCCCAGCTCAGAGGAACGATACAGCCTCCAGACACAGAGATTTGTGTAGAATGGCTAGATTGTTTCCACTGGGTAGACTACCAGGCTAGAGGATCCAAACCAATTCATGTATTTATCTGGGTCAAAGATGTCCCCACAATTTATGTATTTATCTGGGTCAAAGATGTCCCCACAATTAATGTATTTATCTGGGTCAAAGATGCTCTACAATTAATGTATTTATCTGGGTCAAAGATGTCCCCACAATTAATGTATTTATCTGGGTCAAAGATGTCCCCACAATTAATGTATTTATCTGGGTCAAAGATGTCCCCACAATTAATGTATTTATCTGGGTCAAAGATGTCCCCACAATTAATGTATTTATCTGGGTCAAAGATGTCCCCACAATTAATGTATTTATCTGGGTCAAAGATGTCCCCACAATTAATGTATTTATCTGGGTCAAAGATGTCCCCACAATTAATGTATTTATCTGGGTCAAAGATGTCCCCACAATTAATGTATTTATCTGGGTCAAAGATGTCCCCACAATTAATGTATTTATCTGGGTCAAAGATGTCCCCACAATTAATGTATTCTGGGTATCTCCCCACAATTAATGTATTTATCTGTCAAAGATGTCCCCACAATTAATGTATTTATCTGGGTCAAAGATGCCCCACAATTAATGTATTTATCTGGGTCAAAGATGTCCCCACAATTAATGTATTTATCTGGGTCAAAGATGCCCCACAATTAATGTATTTATCTGGGTCAAAGATGTCCCCACAATTAATGTATTTATCTGGGTCAAAGATGTCCCCACAATTAATGTATTTATCTGGGTCAAAGATGCCCCACAATTAATGTATTTATCTGGGTCAAAGATGCCCAACAATTAATGTATTTATCTGGGTCAAAGATGTCCCCACAATTCATGTATTTATCTGGGTCAAAGATGCCCCCACAATTCATGTATTTATCTGGGTCAAAGATGCCCCCACAATTCGACCCCAGACACAGACCCTGAAGAAATGTAAAAACAAATACAAATATTCAGAAATATTTTCTTCAAACTTTTTTGCACAAGTATATAATTTCATATAAACGTTTCATCCTCCTCAGCAAACGTTCAGGTTTTAATCTTTCTCAGGAAGATGAAGCTGTGGGACTGGAATAGTTCTCAGGGGAAAAGGTGTGTCATCTTTCAGTACACGTGGGGACGTTTCAAGTAGCAACTAGTAGAACAAACAAACAAACATCAATTTGCTCCGATTACAGTCAAAAAACGTTGTGTTTTCTTTGAGGGACAAAACCACCTTCTCAGGAACGACTCCTTTGAGGGACTGTTTTTTTTTGAACGAGAAATGAGTTCTCAGTCCAGAACGTTTCATTCTCAGGACACGGCAGAACGTTGAGGACTAGGGAAACCACCGGTTCTCAGTACACAGCAGAACGTTGAGGGACTAGAACGTTGAGGGACTTGAGGGAAACCACCGGTTCTCAGTACACAGCACCAGAAGAACGTTGAGGGACTAGGGAAACCACCGGTTCTCAGTACACGGCAGAACGTTGAGGACTAGGGAAACCACCGGTTCTCAGTACACGGCAGAACGTTGAGGGACTAGGAAGCCACCGGTTCTCAGGGAAACCACCGGTTCTCAGTACACGTCAGAACGTTGAGGACTAGGGAAACCACCGGTTCTCAGGACACGGCAGAACGTTGAGGACTAGGGAAACCACCGGTTCTCAGTACACGGCAGAACGTTGAGGGACTAGGGAAACCACCGGTTCTCAGTACACGGCAGAACGTTGAGGGACTAGGGAAACCACCGGTTCTCAGTACACGTCAGAACGTTGAGGACTAGGTTGTGTTAACCACCGGTTCTCAGTACACGGCAGAACATTGAGGACTAGGGAAACCACCGGTTCTCAGTACACGGCAGAACGTTGAGGGACTAGGAAACCACCGGTTCTCAGTACACGGCAGAACGTTGAGGGACTAGGGAAACCACCGGTTCTCAGTACACGGCACGTTGAGGGACTAGGAAACCACCGGTTGAGGACGTTGAGGGACTAAAACCACCGGTTCTCAGTACACGGCAGAACGTTGAGGGACTAGGGAAACCACCGGTTCTCAGTACAGAACGTTGAGGGACAGAAACGTTGAGGGACTAGGGAAACCACCGGTTCTCAGTACACGGCAGAACGTTGAGGGACTAGGGAAACCACCGGTTCTCAGTACACGGCAGAACGTTGAGGGACTAGGGAAACCACCGGTTCTCAGTACACGGCAGAACGTTGAGGGACTAGGGAAACCACCGGTTCTCAGTACACGGCAGAACGTTGAGGGACTAGGGAAACCACCGGTTCTCAGTACACGGCAGAACGTTGAGGGACTAGGGAAACCACCGGTTCTCAGTACACGGCAGAACGTTGAGGGACTAGGGAAACCACCGGTTCTCAGTACACGGCAGAACGTTGAGGGACTAGGGAAACCACCGGTTCTCAGTACACGGCAGAACGTTGAGGGACTAGGGAAACCACCGGTTCTCAGTACAGCGGCAGAACGTTGAGGACTAGGGAAACCACCGGTTCTCAGGAGGGACTAGGGAAACCACGGTTCAGAACGTTGAGGACTAGGAAACCACCGGTTCTCAGGACACGGCAGAACGTTGAGGGACTAGGGAAACCACCGGTTCTCAGTACACGGCAGAACGTTGAGGACTAGGGAAACCACCGGTTCTCAGTACACGTCAGAATGTTGAGGGAAACCAATGAATACATATTTAGAAACCTGTTTGTGCCGTGTGTTTGTGTGTGGTACCGTGTGTTTGTGTGGTACCGTGTGTTTGTGTGTAATACCGTGTGTTGAGGATGGTACCGTGTGTTTGTGTGTGTTGTGTGTTGAGGATGGTACCGTGTGTTTTCTCAGTGTGTGTTGAGGATAATACATCCCTGTGTTTGAGGGATGGTCACCTCTCTGTGTTTGTGTGTAATCATACTCGTGTGTTGAGTTGAGGATGGTACCGTATGTCATGTGTATGAATCATCCTACGATGCCATGTTGAGGATGGACAGTACTTCATATCACTGTGTTATGATGTTGAGGAAGGACAGTACTTCATATCAGTTGTGTTATGATGTTGAGGATGGACAGTACTTCATATCAGCTGTGTTATGATGTTGAGGAAGGACAGTACTTCATATCAGCTGTGTTAATGATCCTTGAGATGAAGGACAGTACTTCATATCAGCTGTGTTATGATGTTGAGGAAGGACAGTACTTCATATCCCAGCTGTGTTATGATGTTGAGGATGGACAGTACTTCATATCAGCTGTGTTATGATGTTGAGGATGGACAGTACTTCATATCAGCTGTGTTATGATGTTGAGGATGGACAGTACTTCATATCCAGCTGTGTTATGATGTTGAGAAGGACAGTACTTCATATCAGCTGTGTTATGATATTGGACTGAGATGGACAGTACTTCATATCCAGCTGTGTTATGATGTTGAGATGGACAGTACTTCATATCAGCCAGTGTTGTGTTAGGATCACAGTGATGCCATGTTGAGATGGACAGTACTTCATATCAGCTGTGTTATGATGTTGAGTGATGGACAGTACTTCATATCAGCTGTGTTATGATGTTGAGATGGACAGTACTTCATATCAGCTGTGTTATGATGTTGAGGATGGACAGTACTTCATATCAGCTGTGTTATGATGTTGAGGATGGACAGTACTTCATATCAGTGTTTATGATGTTGAGGAAGGACAGTACTTCATATCAGCTGTGTTATGATGTTGAGGAAGGACAGTACTTCATATCAGCTGTGTTATGATGTTGAGGAAGGACAGTACTTCATATCAGCTGTGTTATGATGTTGAGGAAGGACAGTACTTCATATCAGCTGTGTTATGATGTTGAGATGGACAGTACTTCATATCAGCTGTGTTATGATGCTGAGGATGGACAGTACTTCATATCAGCTGTGTTATGATGTTGAGAAGGACAGTACTTCATATCAGCTGTGTTATGATACTTGAGATGGACAGTACTTCATATCAGCTGTGTTATGATGTTGAGGATGGACAGTACTTCATATCAGCTGTGTTATGATGTTGAGGAAGGACAGTACTTCATATCAGCTGTGTTATGATGTTGAGGATGGACAGTACTTCATATCAGCTGTGTTATGATGCTGAGGAAGGACAGTACTTCATATCAGTTGTGTTATGATGTTGAGGAGGTTGAGATGGACAGTACTTCATATCAGCTGTGTTATGATGTTGAGGAAGGACAGTACTTCATATCAGCTGTGTTATGATGCCAGGATGGACAGTACTTCATATCAGCTGTGTTATGATGTTGAGAAGGACAGTACTTCATATCAGCTGTGTTATGATGCTGAGGATGGACAGTACTTCATATCAGCTGTGTTATGATGTTGAGGATGGACAGTACTTGTGTTATTTCATCAGCTGTGTTATGATATTGAGGATGGACAGTACTTCATATCTATGTTATGTGTTAGGATGGACAGTGTTTGAGATGATGGACAGTACTTCATATCAGCTGTGTTATGATGTTGAGGATGGACAGTACTTCATATCAGCTGTGTTATGATGCTGAGGAAGGACAGTACTTCATATCAGTTGTGTTATGATGCTGAGGAAGGACAGTACTTCATATCAGCTGTGTTATGATGTTGAGGAAGGACAGTACTTCATATCAGCTGTGTTATGATGCTGAGGATGGACAGTACTTCATCAGCTGTGTTATCAGCTGTGTTATGATGTTGAGGATGGACAGTACTTCATATCAGCTGTGTTATGATGTTGAGGAGGACAGTACTTCATATCAGCTGTGTTATGATGTTGAGGATGGACAGTACTTCATATCAGCTGTGTTATGATGTTGAGGAAGGACAGTACTTCATATCAGCTGTGTTATGATGCTGAGATGGACAGTACTTCATATCAGCTGTGTTATGATGTTGAGGATGGACAGTACTTCATATCAGCTGTGTTATGATGCCATGTTGAGGATGGACAGTACTTCATATCAGCTGTGTTATGATGTTGAGGATGGACAGTACTTCATATCAGCTGTGTTATGATGCTGAGGATGGACAGTACTTCATATCAGCTGTGTTATGATGTTGAGAAGGACAGTACTTCATATCAGCTGTACTTACGATGCTGAGGAAGGACAGTACTTCATATCAGCTGTGTTATGATGTTGAGATGGACAGTACTTCATATCAGCTGTGTTATGATGCTGAGGATGGACAGTACTTCATATCAGCTGTGTTATGATGTTGAGGATGGACAGTACTTCATATCAGCTGTGTTATGATGCCATGTTGAGGATGGACAGTACTTCATATCAGCTGTGTTATGATGTTGAGGATGGACAGTACTTCATATCAGCTGTGTTATGATGTTGAGGAGGATGACAGTACTTCATATCCCAGCTGTGTTATGATGTTGAGGATGGACAGTACTTCATATCAGCTGTGTTATGATGTTGAGAAGGACAGTACTTCATATCAGCTGTGTTATGATGTTGAGGAAGGACAGTACTTCATATCAGCTGTGTTATGATGTTGAGGAAGGACAGTACTTCATATCAGCTGTGTTATGATGTTGAGGAGGACAGTACTTCATATCAGCTGTGTTACGATGCTGAGGAAGGACAGTACTTCATATCAGCTGTGTTATGATGTTGAGGAAGGACAGTACTTCATATCAGCTGTGTTAGGATGCCGTGTTGAGGATGGATGGTATTGGTTAAGAGAATGTAGAATTGACACACGTTTTACCTAAAGACATGGAGACATTGTAGCAGGATATCTAGCCTACTCCAGAGGGCTATTCAGATCACCTTGAACAACCTCAGCTGTTCTGGGTCAAAGATTCCTACATAGTGCACTACTTTAACCAGGGCCCATATGGCTCATTGTCCCCTATTCCCTACGTAGATGCACTACTTTAACCAGGGCCCATATGGCTCATTTATCTATTCCTACATAGTGCACTACTTTAACCAGGGCCCATATGGCTCATTGTCCCCTATTCCCTACAACCTAGTGCACTACTTTAACCAGGGCCCATATGGCTCATTGTCCCTATTCCTGCTAATCCACATAAAGTGCACTACTTTAACCAGGGCCCATATGGCTCAGTGTCCCCTATTCCCTACATAGTGCACTACTATAACCAGGGCCCATATGGCTCATTGTCCCTATTCCCTACATAGTGCACTACTTTAACCAGGGCCCATATAGCTCATTGTACCCTATTTCCTACATAGTGCACTACTTTAACCAGGGCCCATATAGCTCATTGTACCCTATTCCCTACGTAGTGTCACTACTTTAACTGGGGCCCATATAGCTCATTGTACCCATTCCCTACGTAGTTACTACTTTAACCAGGGCCCATATGGCTCATTGTCCCCTATTCCCCACATAGTGCACTACGTTAACTAGGGCCCACCGGCTCATTGTCCCCTATTCCCTACATAGTGCAACTTACTTCTCAACAGGGCCCATATGGCTCATTGTACCTATTCACATAGTGCACTACTTTAACCAGGGCCCATATAATTCTCATTGTACCCAGATTCCTACAATAGTTTACTACTTCTAACCAGGGCCCATAACGTAGCTCATTGTACCTATTCCCTACGTAGTGCACTACTTTAACCAGGGCCCATATAGCTCATTGTACCCTATTCCCTACATAGGGCACTACTTTAACCAGAACCATATGAGCTCATTGTACCCTATTCCCTACACGTGCACTACTTTAACCAGGGCCCATATGGCTCATTGTACCCTATTCCCATACATAGTGCACTACTTTAACTGGGCCCATATGGCTCATTGTACCCAATTCCCATACATAGTGCACCGGTTAACAGGGCCCACCATGGAACGTCCACAGAGCCCGCCTGACTCCACAGCGCGCCACCAGCTCCACAGCAGAACCGCCTGACTCCACAGCGTGCCGCCTGACTCCACAGCGCGTTGAGCCTGACTCCACAGCGCGCCGCCAGACTCCACAGCGCGCCTCCTGACCCCCACAGCGCGCCGCTGACCCCACAGCGCCGCCTGACTCCACAGCGCCGCCTGACTCCACACGCGCCTCCTGACTCCACAGCGCGCCTCCTGACTCCACAGATTTAGATGGCTGAGTCGTCCTCTCAAAGAACTGAAAGAACCACTGTGATTTCAGAGGCTGAGAGAGAGAGAGCCCTTTGTTCTCCTGAGAAACACCCCTCTCTATCAAAGGCTGAGGGACCCAAACAGCACCCTCAATCCCTCGATAAAGGCCTACTTTTGACCAGATCCCTGTGGGGACTCCCTAGGAGTCCTGGTCTAAAGTACGTGCAGAACGTTGAGGACTAGGAATAGGTTCTCATTTGGACAAAGGCACTCTATCTGCTGTGATAACATGGATTCTGCAGTACAAAGTTGAGGGACTGGTATCCAGAATCCCCTCACGGGAGTCCAAGGCCTCCGTTGAACTGCCTATCACGGAGATGACAGAAACGGTTCTCAGGTAAATGAGGGCTGGAGGTTGAGGGACTAAAGGGAAACCACCGGTTCCAATGACAAAGACAATTTGTTAACTAGGAAACCACCGGTTCTGTCAAATGGCTTCAGCGTTATCGTGCTGATAGGAGACTGGGGAAGAGAGACTGGGGAGAGAGACTGGGAGGAGAGAGACTGGGGAGAGAGAGACTGGGGAGAGAGACGGGGAGAGAGAAACCACCGGAGAGAGAGAGGGGAGAGAGACTGGGGGAGGGAAACCACCGAGAGAGACGGGAGAGAGAGAGACGGGGAGAGAGAGACTGGGAGAGAGAGACTGGGGAGAGAGACGGGGAGAGAGACGGGGAGAGAGAGACTGGGGAGAGAGACTGGGGACGAGAGACGAGGGACTGAGAGAGACCGGTTCTCAGAGAGACGGGGGAGAGAGGGACTAGGGGAGAGAGAGAGACGGGGCAGAGAGAGAGACTGGGGAGAGAGAGGTTCTCAGGACGGCAGAGAGAGAGGACTAGGGAGAGAGAGACGGGACGGGAGAGAGAGAACGAGAGGGACTAGAGAGACGGGGAGAGAGAGGAGACGGGAGAGAGAGAGAGAACCACGGGAGAGAGAGAGGGGGGAGAGGAGAGAGAGAGACGGGGAGAGAGAGACTGGGAGAGAGGACTGGGAGAGAGAGAGGGAGAGAGACTAGAGAGAGAGAGACGGGGAGAGAGAGAGAGACTGGGAAACCAGAGACTCAGGGGAGAGAGAGAGGGACTAGAGAGAGAGACCGGGGAGAGAGAGAGAGAGGGACGGGGAGAGAGAGAGAGAGGGGAGAGATGAGAGAGTATAGAGAGAGAGAGACGGGGAGAGAGAGGGGAGAGAGAGAGAGACGGGAGAGTTGAGGGAGAGAGAGACCGGGGGAGAGAGAGAGAGACGTTGAGAGAGAGAGAGACGAGACGGGAGAGTTGAGGACTAGGGAGAGAGAGACTGGGAGAGAGAGAGACTGGGAGAGAGAGAGACTGGGAGAGAGAGAGACTGGGAGAGAGAGACTGGGAGAGAGAGACTGGGGAGAGAGAGAGACGGGGAGAGAGAGACGGGGGAGAGAGAGAGACGGGAGAGAGAGAGAGAGAGGGAGAGAGAGAGGGGAGAGAGAGAGACGAGAGGAGAGGAGAGACGGGGAGAGAGAGAGACGGGGGAGAGAGAGAGAGACTGGGGAGAGAGACTGGGAGAGAGAGACGGGGAGAGAGAGAGACGGGGAGAGAGAGAGAGACGGGGAGAGAGAGACTGGGAGAGAGAGAGGACGGAGGGAGAGAGAGAGGGACGGGGAGAGAGAGACTGGGGAGAGAGAGACTAGGGGAGAGAGAGAGACGGGAGAGAGGAGACTGGGAGAGAGAGACTGGGGAGAGAGAGACGTTGGGAGAGAGAGAGACGGGGAGAGAGACGGGGGAGAGAGAGAGGACGGGAGAGAGAGAGACGGGAGAGAGAGACGGGGGAGAGAGAGACGGGGAGAGAGGAGACGGGGAGAGAGAGACTGGGGAGAGAGACTGGGGGAGAGAGAGGCGGGTTGAGAGAGACGGGGGAGAGAGAGACTCAGAGAGAGAGACGGGGGAGAGAGAGAGACGGGGGGAGAGAGAGAGGGACGGGGAGAGAGAGAGGGGGAGAGGAGAGACGGGAGAGAGAGACGGGGAGAGAGAGAGACGGGAGAGAGAGAGACGGGGAGAGAGAGGGGAGACCAGAGAGACGGGGAGAGAGAGAGACTGGGAGAGAGAGACGGGGAGAGAGAGAGAGGAGAGAGACGGGGAGAGAGAGAGAGACGGGGAGAGAGAGAGGGAGAGAGAGAGACGGGGAGAGAGAGAGACTGGGGAGAGAGAGAGGGAGAGAGACGGGGGAGAGAGAGACTGGGAGAGACCGAGAGACGGGAAGAGAGAGAGACTGGGAGAGAGAGAGAGAGAGAGACGGGGAGAGAGAGAGAGGGGGAGAGAGAGACGGGGAGAGAGAGAACGGAGAGAGAGAGAGACGGGGAGAGAGAGAGACGGGGGAGAGAGAGAGACGGGGAGAGAGAGAGGACTGGGAGAGAGAGAGACAGAGAGAGACGGGGAGAGAGAGACACCGGGAGAGAGAGAGACGGGGAGAGAGAGAGACTGGGAGAGAGGGACGTTGGGAGAGACGGGGGAGAGAGAGAGAGACGGGGAGAGAGAGACTGGGGGAGAGAGAGAGAGACGGGGTTGAGGAGAGACCACCGGAGAGAGAGACGGGGAGAGAGAGAGAGGGAGAGAGAGAGACCGGGGAGAGAGAGAGAGACTAGGAGAGACGGGGAGAGGAGAGAGAGAGAGACTGGGAGAGAGAGAGACGGGGAGGAGAGACACAGAGACTGGGGAGAGAGAGAGACTGGGAGAGGCAGAGACGTTGAGAGGACTAGGAGAGGGAGAGAGACAGGAGAGAGAGGGAGAGAGGAAACCAGAGAGAGAGAGAGACGGGAGGGACTAGGGGGAGAGAGAGAGACGGGGAGAGAGAGAGACGGGGAGAGAGACGGGGCGAGAGTTGAGACGGGAGAGAGAGACGGGGAGAGAGAGAGACAGGGAGAGAGACCAGAGAGAGACGGGGAGAGAGAGACGAGGGAGAGAGAGTTCTCAGACGGGGCAGAGAGAGAGGGAGGAGAGACCGGTTCTCAGGAGAGAGAGAGACGTGAGGAGAGAGAGACGGGGAGAGAGACGGGGAGAGACCACCGGACTCAGTAGAGAGAGTTGAGGACGGGAGAGAGAGAGACGGGGGAGAAGGAGAGACTGGGAGAGACGGGGCGAGAGAGAGAGACTAGGAGAGAGAGAGACCGGGAGAGAGAGACGGGGAGAGAGAGAGACGGGGAGAGAGAGAGACGGGGAGAGAGAGAGACGGGAGAGAGAGAGAGAGACACGGGGAGAGACGGGGAGAGAGAAACGGGGAGGCAGAGAGAGAGGGGGAGAGAGACGGGGAGAGAGAGAGACGAAGGGGGAGAGAGAGAGACGGGGAAGAGAGAGACTGGGAGAGAGAGAGAGACGGGGAGAGAGATGGACCGGGGAGAGAGAGAGACGGGGAGAGAGAGAGAGAGAGAGACGGGGAGAGAGAGAGACGACCGGGGAGGAGAGAGAGACTGGGGAGAGAGAGACGGGGAGAGAGACCAGGGAGAGACGGAGAGAGACGGGGAGAGAGAGACGGGGAGAGAGAGAGAGAGAGAGACGGGGCGAGAGAGAGACTGGTTCTGAGGAGAGAGAGACGGGAGAGAGAGAGACGGGGAGAGAGAGACTGGGAGAGAGAAAGGAGAGAGACTTCTAGAGAGACGGAGAGAGAGAGACTGGGAGAGAGACGAGAGAGACGGGAGAGAGAGAGAGGGGGAGAGAGAGAGAGGAAGGGGAGAGAGAGAGAGACTGGGAGAGAGAGAGACTGGGAGAGAGAGGACTGGGAGAGTGAGACGGGGAGAGAGAGAGAGACGGGGAGAGAGACAGAGAGAGAGAGAGGGGGAGAGAGAGACGGAGGAGGAGAGACTTCATAGAGAGAGGAGACGGGAGAGAGAGAGAGACATACTTCAGAGAGAGACTGGGAGAGAGAGAGAGACTGGGAGAGAGAGAGGGAGAGAGAGAGGGAGAGAGACCGGGAGAGAGAGAGAGACCGGGAGAGAGACGGGGAGAGAGAGAGACGGGGAGAGAGAGAGACAGAGAGAGAGAGAGAGAGAGAGGAGAGAGAGAGGGAGAGAGAGAGAGGGGAGAGAGAGAGATGAGGGGAGAGAGAGAGAGAGACGGGGAGAGAGACGGGGGAGAGAGAGACGGGGAGAGAGAGAGATGGGAGAGAGAGAGACTGGGAGAGAGAGACGGGAGAGAGGACGGTACTTCATAGAGAGAGATGGGGAGAGGAGAGTACTTCACAGGTGAGAGAGAGATGGGGAGAGAGAGAGACGGGGAGAGAGAGAGACGGGGAGAGAGAGAGACTGGGGAGAGAGACTGAGAGAGAGAGAGAGAGAGACGGGGAGAGAGAGAGAGACGGGAGAGAGAGAGACTGGGAGAGAGAGAGACGGGAGAGAGACGGGGTGGAGAGAGAGAGACGGGGAGAGAGAGACGGGGGGAGAGAGAGAGAGGGGAGGAGGGGGAGAGAGAGAGGGGGAGAGAGAGAGACGGGGAGAGAGAGAGACGGGGAGAGAGAGAGACGGGGAGAGAGAGAGGGGAGAGAGAGAGACGGGAGAGAGAGACGGGGGAGAGAGAGAGACAGGAGAGAGACGGAGAGAGACGGGGAGAGAGAGAGACGGGGAGAGAGAGAGACGGGGAGAGAGAGAGACGGGGAGAGAGAGAGAGAGAGAGACTTCATAGAGACTGGGGGAGAGAGAGGATTGTCCCCTTATTCGGGGAGAGACTTTAGAGAGACGGGGAGAGAGAGAGACTGGGGAGAGAGAGAGAGACCGGGAGAGAGAGAGAGAGACAGAGGAGACTGGGAGAGAGAGAGACTGGGGAGAGAGACTGAGAGAGAGGGGGGGAGAGAGAGACGGGAGGAGAGAGAGAGACGGGAGAGAGAGAGGGGGGGAGAGAGAGAGGGGGGAGAGAGAGAGACGGGGGAGAGAGAGAGAGACGGGGAGAGAGAGAGAGAGACGGGGAGAGAGAGAGAGACGGGGAGAGAGAGAGACGGGGAGAGAGAGGGACGGGGAGAGAGAGAGGGAGAGATTCCCTAGAGAGACGGGGAGAGAGAGAGAGACGGGGAGAGAGAGAGAGAGACAGGGGAGAGAGAGAGACGGGAGAGAGAGAGACGGGGAGAGAGAGACGGGGAGAGAGAGGGGAGAGAGAGAGAGACGGGGAGAGAGAGACGGGGAAGAGAGAGACGGGGGAGAGAGAGAGACGGGAGAGAGACAGAGAGACGGGAGAGAGAGAGAGACGGGGAGAGAGAGAGAGAGGGAGAGAGAGAGAGAGGAGAGAGAGAGAGAGACGGGGAGAGAGAGAGACGGGGAGAGAGAGAGACGGGGAGAGAGAGAGACTGGGAGAGAGAGAGACAGGGAGAGAGACGGGGAGAGAGAGGGGAGAGAGAGAGACTGGGGAGAGAGAGAGAGAGAGAGGGAGAGAGAGAGAGACGGGAGAGAGAGAGAGAGGGGAAAGAAGGCCTACGGGGAGAGAGAGACGGGGCGAGAGAGAGAGACGGGGAGAGAGAGAGAGACGACCGGAGAGAGAGAGACGGGGAGAGAGAGAGAGATGGAGAGAGAGAGACTGGGAGAGAGAGAGAGAGACGGGAGAGAGAGAGAGGGAGAGAGAGAGAGGGAGAGAGGGGAGAGAGAGACGGGAGAGAGAGACGGGAGAGAGAGAGAGAGACGGGGAGAGGAGAGAGAGAGAGAGAGACTGGGAGAGAGAGACGGGGAGAGAGAGAGAGAGAGAGAGACTGGGAGAGAGAGAGAGACTGGGAGAGAGAGAGAGGAGAGAGAGACTGGGGAGAGAGGGGAGAGAGGGAGAGAGAGAGAGAGAGAGAGAGACGGGGAGAGAGAGAGAGACTGGGAGAGAGAGAGACTGAGAGAGAGAGAGAGAGGGAGAGAGAGTTCAGAGACCGGGAGACAGAGAGAGACAGGGAGAGACTGAGAGAGACGGGGATGACAGTTCAGAGGAGAGAGACCGTGGGGATGAGAGTTCAGACTGAGAGTGAGAGGGGGACAGTTCAGACTGTATCGAGGTGGAGGGATGACAGTTCAGACTGTATCGTTCCACCGTGGAGGATGACAGAGAGTAGACCGTGGAGGGATGACAGTTCAGACTGTATCGTTCCACCGGGAGGAGATGACAGTTCAGACTGATCGTTCCACCGTGGAGGGATGACAGTTCAGACTGTATCGTTCCACCGTGGAGGAGACAGACCGTGGAGGGATGACAGAGAGACCGTGGAGGGATGACAGTTCGTTCCACCGTGGAGGGATGACAGAGACCGTGGAGGGATGACAGTCTGTTCCACCGTGGAGGGATGACAGAGACTGTATCGTTCCACCGACCGGAGGGATGACAGTGAGGACTGTATCGTTCCACCATGACCGTGGAGGGATGACAGTTCGGACTGTATCGTTCCACCATGACCGAGGAGGGATGACAGTCAGACTGTATCGTTTCACCATGACGTGGAGGATCAGAGAGAGACCGGGGAGGGATGACAGATGACAGTTCCGACTGTATCATTCCAAAGTGGAGGGATGACAGTTCAGACTGTATCGTTCCACCGTGGAGGGATGACAGTTCAGACTGTATCGACCGTGGAGGGATGACAGTTCAGACTGTATCGGGGAGGGATGACAGTTCAGACTGTATCGTTCCACCGTGGAGGGATGACAGATCAGACTGTATCGTTTCACCGTGGAGGGATGACAGTTCAGACTGTATCGTTTCACCGTGGAGGGATGACAGTTCAGACTGTATCGTTCCACCGTGGAGGGATGACAGTTCAGACTGTATCGTTCCACAGTGGAGGGATGACAGTTCAGACTGTATCGACCGTGGAGGGATGACAGTTCAGACTGTATCGTTCCACCATGACCGTGGAGGGATGACAGTTCGGACTGTATCATTCCACCGTGGAGGGATGACAGTTCAGACTGTATCATTCCAAAGTGGAGGGATGACAGATCAGACTGTATCGTTCCACCATGGAGGGATGACAGTTCAGACTGTATCGTTCCACCATGACCGTGGAGGGATGACAGTTCAGACTGTATCGTTCCACCGTGGAGGGATGATAGTTCAGACTGTATCGTTCCACCATGACCGTGGAGGGATGACAGTTCGGACTGTATCGTTCCACCGTGGAGGAATGACAGATCAGACTGTATCGTTTCACCGTGGAGGGATGACAGTTCAGACTGTATCATTCCAAAGTGGAGGGATGACAGATCAGACTGTATCGTTCCACCATGGAGGGATGACAGTTCAGACTGTATCGTTCCACCATGACCGTGGAGGGATGACAGTTCAGACTGTATCGTTCCACCGTGGAGGATGACAGTTCAGACTGTATCGTTCCACCGTGGAGGATGACAGTTCAGACTGTATCGTTCCACCGTGGAGGGATGACAGTTCAGACTGTATCGTTTCACCGTGGAGGGATGACAGTTCAAACTGTATCGTTCCACCGTGGAGGGATGACAGTTCAGACTGTTTCGTTCCACCGTGGAGGGATGACAGTTCAGACTGTATCGTTCCACCGTGGAGGGATGACAGTTCAGACTGTATCGTTCCACCGTGGAGGGATGACAGTTCAGACTGTATCGTTCCAAAGTGGAGGGATGACAGATCAGACTGTATCGTTCCACCATGGAGGGATGACAGTTCAGACTGTATCGTTCCACCATGACCGTGGAGGATGACAGTTCAGACTGTATCGTTCCACCGTGGAGGGATGACAGTTCAGACTGTATCGTTCCACCGTGGAGGGATGACAGTTCAGACTGTATCGTTCCACCGTGGAGGGATGACAGATCAGACTGTATCGTTCCACCGTGGAGGGATGACAGATCAGACTGTATCGTTTCACCGTGGAGGGATGACAGTTCAGACTGTATCGTTCCACCGTGGAGGGATGACAGTTCAGACTGTATCGTTCCACCGTGGAGGGATGACAGATCAGACTGTATCGTTCCAAAGTGGAGGGATGACAGATCAGACTGTATCGTTCCACCATGACCGTGGAGGGATGACAGTTCGGACTGTATCGTTCCACCGTGGAGGGATGACAGATCAGACTGTATCGTTTCACCGTGGAGGGATGACAGTTCAGACTGTATCGTTCCACCGTGGAGGGATGACAGATCAGACTGTATCGTTTCACCGTGGAGGGATGACAGTTCAGACTGTATCGTTCCAAAGTGGAGGGATGACAGATCAGACTGTATCGTTCCACCGTGGAGGGATGACAGTTCAGACTGTATCGTTCCACCGTGGAGGGATGACAGATCAGACTGTATCGTTCCAAAGTGGAGGGATGACAGTTCAGACTGTATCGTTCCAAAGTGGAGGGATGACAGATCAGACTGTATCGTTCCACCCGTGGAGGGATGACAGTTCAGACTGTATCGTTCCACCGTGGAGGGATGACAGATCAGACTGTATCGTTTCACCATGACCGTGGAGGGATGACAGTTCAGACTGTATCGTTCCACTGTGGAGGGATGACAGTTCAGACTGTATCGTTCCACCATGACCGTGGAGGGATGACAGTTCAGACTGTATCGTTCCACCGTGGAGGGATGACAGTTCAGACTGTATCGTTCCACCGTGGAGGGATGACAGTTCAGACTGTATCGTTCCACCGTGGAGGGATGACAGTTCAGACTGTATCGTTCCACCGTGGAGGGATGACAGTTCAGACTGTATCGTTCCACCGTGGAGGGATGACAGTTCAGACTGTATCGTTCCACCGTGGAGGGATGACAGTTCAGACTGTATCGTTCCACCGTGGAGGGATGACAGTTCAGACTGTATCGTTCCACCGTGGAGGGATGACAGTTCAGACTGTATCGTTCCACCGTGGAGGGATGACAGTTCAGACTGTATCGTTCCACCGTGGAGGGATGACAGTTCAGACTGTATCGTTCCACCGTGGAGGGATGACAGTTCAGACTGTTTCGTTCCACCGTGGAGGGATGACAGTTCAGACTGTATCGTTCCACCGTGGAGGGATGACAGTTCAGACTGTATCGTTCCACCGTGGAGGGATGACAGTTCAGACTGTATCGTTCCACCGTGGAGGGATGACAGTTCAGACTGTTTCGTTCCACCGTGGAGGGATGACAGTTCAGACTGTATCGTTCCACCGTGGAGGGATGACAGTTCAGACTGTTTCGTTCCACCGTGGAGGGATGACAGTTCAGACTGTTTCGTTCCACCGTGGAGGGATGACAGTTTTATTCACATAGGGCCTGTCTGCCAACATCCTGCACCTAGCCTACAGCTCCCCACTCTGCCACGCCCTGGCAGATAGAGAAACGGCCTCCGAGCCAATACAGACAGACCTCGGCCTCCTAGCCAATACAGACAGACCTCGGCCTCCTAGCCAATACAGACAGACCTCGGCCTCCTAGCCAATACAGACAGACCTCGGCCTCCTAGCCAATACAGACAGACCTCGGCCTCCTAGCCAATACAGACAGACCTCGGCCTCCTAGCCAATACAGACAGACCTCGGCCTCCTAGCCAATACAGACAGACCTCGGCCTCTTAGCCAATACAGACAGACCTCGGCCTCCTAGCCAATACAGAAAGACCTCGGCCTCCTAGCCAATACAGAAAGACCTCGGCCTCCTAGCCAATACAGACAGACCTCGGCCTCCTAGCCAATACAGACAGACCTCGGCCTCCTAGCCAATACAGACAGACCTCGGCCTCCTAGCCAATACAGACAGCAGGTCAGACAGACACCCACTAGACAGGCTGGTCTGCTGAGGGTAGACAGACACCCACTAGACAGGCTGGTCTGCTGAGGGTAGACAGACACCCACTAGACAGACACCCACTAGACAGGCTGGGCTGCTGAGGGAAGACAGACACCCACTAGACAGGCTGGGCTGCTGAGGGAAGACAGACACCCACTAGACAGGCTGGGCTGCTGAGGGAAGACAGACACCCACTAGACAGACACCCACTAGACAGGCTGGGCTGCTGAGGGAAGACAGACACCCACTAGACAGGCTGGTTTGCTGAGGGTAGACAGACACCCACTAGACAGGCTGGTCTGCTGAGGGTAGACAGACACCCACTAGACAGGCTGGTCTGCTGAGGGTAGACAGACACCCACTAGACAGGCTGGTCTGCTGAGGGTAGACAGACACCCACTAGACAGGCTGGTGTGCTGAGGGTAGACAGACACCCACTAGACAGGCTGGTCTGCTGAGGGTAGACAGACACCCACTAGACAGACACCCACTAGACAGGCTGGTCTGCTGAGGGTAGACAGACACCCACTAGACAGGCTGGTCTGCTGAGGGTAGACAGACACCCACTAGACAGACACCCACTAGACAGACACCCACTAGACAGGCTGGTCTGCTGAGGGTAGACAGACACCCACTAGACAGGCTGGTCTGCTGAGGGTAGACAGACACCCACTAGACAGGCTGGTCTGCTGAGGGTAGACAGCAGGTCAGACAGACAGCAGGTCAGACAGACAGCAGGTCAGACAGACATGTCCTGATATCTTTTCTGAGAAGAGAGAGATTTCTAATATCTGCTGTCTGATATAGCTTCCGGCATCTGTTCCCTCTAATCTCTCTGATCTCTCTGGTCACTCTAATCACTCTGGTCCTCCTGATCTCTCTGCTCCCTCTAATCTCACTGATCTCTCTGGTCTCTCTAATCTCTCTGGTCCTCCTGATCTCTCTGGTCTATTTGATCTTTCTGGTCTCTCATCTCTCTGGTCCTCCTGATCTCTCTGGTCTCTCTGATCTCTCTGGTCCCCCTAATCTCTCTGGTCCTCCTGATCTCTCTGGTCCCTCTGATCTCTCTGGTCTCTCTGGTCTCTCTAATCTCTCTGTTCCCTCTGGTCTCTCTGATCTCTAATCTCTCTAATCTCTCTGGTCTCTCTAGTCTCTCTAATCTCTCTGATCTCTAATCTCTCTGATCTCTCTGGTCTCGCTAATCTCTCTGGTCCTCCTGATCTCTCTGATCCCTCTGATCCCTCTGATCTCCCTCTGTTCTCTATTGTTTGTGATTTTATGTCCTAGAGAAGAGCGTTAGAGCCAAAGACAGATAGTAATTTCTGATTAGTACCTCAGCCTTTATTTAAGACCTGAACCCCTTCTCAGTGTCCATTGAAAGACTCAGTCATGGACCCTCTTACTGACAGGTGTGGCTGCTTCGCGTGATGTATTGTTGTTCTTCTTGCTCTTTGTGCTGTTGTCTGTAGCCAATAATGTTTGTACCATATTTTGTGCTGCTACAATGTTGTGATGCTACCAAGTTGTGTTGCTACCATGTTGTTGTCATGTTGTGTTGCTACCATGTTGTTGTCATGTTGTGTTGCTACCATGTTGTGTTGCTACCATGTTGTGTTGCTACCGTGTTGTTGTCATGTTGTGTTGCTACCATGTTGTGTTGCTACCATGTTGTGTTGCTACCATGTTGTGTTGCTACCGTGTTGTTGTCATGTTGTGTTGCTACCGTGTTGTTGTCATGTTGTGTTGCTACCATGTTGGTGTCATGTTGTGTTGCTACCATTCTGTGTTGCTACCATGTTGTTGTCATGTTGTGTTGCTACCGTGTTGTTGTCATGTTGTGTTACTACCATGTTGGTGTCATGTTGTGTTGCTACCATGTTGTTGTCATGTTGTGTTGCTACCGTGTTGTTGTCATGTTGTGTTGCTACCATGTTGTTGTCATGTTGTGTTGCTACCATGTTGTTGTCATGTTGTGTTGCTACCGTGTTGTTGTCATGTTGTGTTGCTGCCATGTTGTTGTAATGTTGTGTTGCTACCATGTTGTTTTGCTACCATGTTGTTGTCATGTTGTGTTGCTACCATGTTGTTTTGCTACCATGTTGTTGTCATGTTGTGTTGCTACCATGTTGTTGTGGTGCTACCATGTTGTTGTCATGTTGTGTTGCTACCATGTTGTTGTGGTGCTACCATGTTGTTGTCATGTTGTGTTGCTACCATGTTGTTGTGGTGCTACCATGTTGTTGTCATGTTGTGTTGCTACCATGTTGTTGTCATGTTGTGTTGCTACCATGTTGTTGTCCTGTTGTGTTGCTACCATGTTGTGTTGCTACCATGTTGGTGTCATGTTGTGTTGCTACCATGTTGTTGTCATGTTGTGTTGCTACCATGTTGTTGTCCTGTTGTGTTGCTTCCGTGCTGTTGTCCTGTTGTGTTGCTACCATGTTGTGTTGCTACCATGTTGTTGTCATGTTGTGTTGCTACCATGTTGTTGTCATGTTGTGTTGCTACCATGTTGTTTTGCTACCATGTTGTTGTCATGTTGTGTTGCTACCATGTTGCTGTCATGTTGTGTTGCTTCCGTGTTGTTGTTGTCCTGTTGTGTTGCTACCATGTTGTTGTCATGTTGTGTTGCTACCATGTTGTTGTCATGTTGTGTTGCTACCATGTTGTTTTTCTACCATGTTGTTGTCATGTTGTGTTGCTACCATGTTGTTGTCATGTTGTGTTGCTACCATGTTGTTGTCATGTTGTGTTGCTACCACGTTGTTGTCATGTTGTGCTGCTACCATGTTGTTGTCATGTTGTGTTGCTACCACGTTGTTGTCATGTTGTGTTGCTACCATGTTGTGCTGCTACCATGTTGTTATCATGTTGTGTTGCTACCATGTTGTTGTCATGTTGTGTTGCTGCCATGTTGTGCTGCTACCATGTTGTTGTCATGTTGTGTTGCTACCATGTTGTTGTCATGTTGTGTTGCTACCACGTTGTTGTCATGTTGTGCTGCTACCATGTTGTTGTCATGTTGTGTTGCTACCACGTTGTTGTCATGTTGTGTTGCTACCATGTTGTGTTGCTACCATGTTGTTGTCATGTTGTGTTGCTACCATGTTGTTGTCATGTTGTGTTGCTACCATGTTGTTGTCATGTTGTGTTGCTACCATGTTGTTTTGCTACCATGTTGTTGTCATGTTGTGTTGCTACCATGTTGTTGTCATGTTGTGTTGCTACCATGTTGTGTTGCTACCATGTTGTTGTCATGTTGTGTTGCTACCATGTTGTTGTCATGTTGTGTTGCTACCATGTTGTTGTCATGTTGTGTTGCTACCATGTTGTTTTGCTACCATGTTGTTGTCATGTTGTGTTGCTACCATGTTGTTGTCATGTTGTGTTGCTACCATGTTGTTGTCATGTTGTGTTGCTACCATGTTGTTGTCATGTTGTGTTGCTTCCGTGTTGTTGTCCTGTTGTGTTGCTACCATGTTGTTTTGCTACCATGTTGTTGTCATGTTGTGTTGCTACCATGTTGTTGTCATGTTGTGTTGCTGCCATGTTGTGTTGCTACCATGTTGGTGTCATGTTGTGTTGCTACCATGTTGTCCTGTTGTGTTGCTACCATGTTGTCCTGTTGTGTTGCTACCATGTTGTTGTCATGTTGTGTTGCTACCATGTTATGTTGCTACCATGTTGTCCTGTTGTGTTGCTACCATGTTGTTGTCATGTTGTGTTGCTACCATGTTGTTGTCCTGTTGTGTTGCTACCATGTTGTTGTCATGTTGTGTTGCTACCATGTTGTTGTCATGTTGTGTTGAAACCATGTTGTTGTCCTGTTGTGTTGCTGCCATGTTGTTCTGCTACCATGGTGTTGTCATGTTGTGTTGCTGCCATGTTGTTGTCATGTTGTGTTGCTACCATGTTGTTGTCATGTTGTGTTGCTACCATGTTGTTGTCATGTTGTGTTGCTACCATGTTGTTGTCATGTTGTGTTGTTACCATGTTGTTGTCATGTTGTGTTGCTACCATGTTGTTGTCATGTTGTGTTGTTACCATGTTGTTGTCATGATGTGTTGCTACCATGTTGTTGTCATGTTGTGTTGCTGCCATGTTGTTGTCATGTTGTGTTGTTGCCATGTCATTGTCATGTTGTGTTGTTGCCATGTTGTTGTCATGTTGTGTTGCTGCCATGTTGTTGTCATGTTGTGTTGTTGCCATGTTGTTGTCATGTTGTGTTGCTACCATGTTGTTGTCATGTTGTGTTGCTACCATGTTGTTGTCCTGTTTTGTTGCTACCATGTTGTTTTCTTGTTGTGTTGCTGCCATGTTGTGTTGCTGCCATGTTGTGTTGCTACCATGTTGTTCTGCTACCATGTTGTTGCCATGTTGTGTTGCTACCATGTTGTTGCCATGTTGTGTTGCTGCCATGTTGTTGTCATGTTGTGTTGCTACCATGTTGTTGCCATGTTGTGTTGCTACCATGTTGTTGTCCTGTTGTGTTTACATTTACATTTAAGTCATTTAGCAGACGCCCTTGCTACCATGTTGTGTTTCTACCATGTTGTTGTCCTGTTGTGTTTCTACCATGTTGTTGTCATGTTGTGTTGCTGCCATGTTGTGTTGCTGCCATGTTGTCATGTTGTGTTGCTACCATGTTGTCCTGTTGTGTTGCTAACATGTTGTCCTGTTGTGTTGCTACCATATTGTCATGTTGTGTTGCTACCATGTTGTCCTGTTGTGTTGCTACCATATTGTCATGTTGTGTTGCTGCCATGTTGTGTTGTTACCATGTTGTTGTCATGTTGTATTGCTACCATGTTGTTGTCCTGTTGTGTTGCTACCATGTTGTTGTCATGTTGTGTTGCTACCATGTTGTCCTGTTGTGTTGCTACCATGTTGTCCTGTTGTGTTGCTACCATGTTGTCATGTTGTGTTGCTGCCATGTTGTGTTGCTACCATGTTGTCATGTTGTGTTGTTGTGATGCTGCCATGTTGTGTTGTTACCATGTTGTTGTCATGTGTTGCTGCCATGCTATGTTGTCTTAGGTCTCTTTATGTAGTGTTGTGGTGTCTCTCTTGTTGTGATGTGTGTTTTGTCTCTCTTGTCGTGATGTGGTCTCTTGTCGTGATGTGTGTTTTGTCTCTCTTGTCGTGATGTGTGTTTTGTCTCTCTTGTCGTGATGTGTGTAGTGTCTCTCTTGTCGTAATGTGTGTAGTGTCTCTCTTGTCGTAATGTGTGTAGTGTCTCTCTTGTTGTGATGTGTGTTTTGTCTCTCTTGTCGTGATGTGGTGTCTTGTTGTGATGTGTGTTTTGTCTCTCTTGTCGTGATGTGTGTTTTGTCTCTTGTCGTGATGTGTTCTCTTGTCGTGATGTGTCTCTTGTCGTGATGTGGTGTCTTGTCGTGATGTGTCTCTTGTCGTGATGTGTGTTTTGTCTCTCTTGTCGTGATGTGTGTTTTGTCTCTCTTGTCGTGATGTGGTGTCTTGTCGTGATGTGTCTCTTGTCGTGATGTGTGTTTTGTCTCTCTTGTCGTGATGTGTGGTTTGTCTCTCTTGTCGTGATGTGTGTTTTGTCTCTCTTGTTGTGATGTGTGTTTTGTCTCTCTTGTCGTGATGTGGTGTCTTGTTGTGATGTGTGTTTTGTCTCTCTTGTCGTGATGTGTGTTTTGTCTCTCTTGTCGTGATGTGTGGTTTGTCTCTCTTGTCGTGATGTGTGTTTTGTCTCTCTCGTCGTGATGTGGTGTCTTGTCGTGATGTGTCTCTTGTCGTGATGTGTGTTTTGTCTCTCTCGTCGTGATGTGGTGTCTTGTCGTGATGTGGTGTCTTGTCGTGATGTGTCTCTTGTCGTGATGTGTGTTTTGTCTCTCTTGTCGTGATGTGGTGTCTTGTCGTGATGTGGTGTCTTGTCGTGATGTGTCTCTTGTCGTGATGTGGTGTCTTGTCGTGATGTGTGTTTTGTCGTGATGTGGTGTCTTGTCGTGATGTCTCTCTTGTCGTGATGTGGTGTCTTGTCGTGATGTGTGTTTTGTCTCTCTCGTCGTGATGTGTAGTGTCTCTCTTGTCGTGATGTGGTGTCTTGTCGTGATGTGTCTCTTGTCGTGATGTGTGTTTTGTCTCTCTCGTCGTGATGTGTAGTGTCTCTCTTGTCGTGATGTGGTGTCTTGTCGTGATGTGTCTCTCGTCGTGATGTGGTGTCTTGTCGTGATGTGTCTCTTGTCGTGATGTGTGTTTTGTCTCTCTCGTCGTGATGTGTAGTGTCTCTCTTGTCGTGATGTGGTGTCTTGTCGTGATGTCTCTCTTGTCGTGATGTGTGTTTTGTCTCTCTCGTCGTGATGTGTAGTGTCTCTCTTGTCGTGATGTGTCTCTTGTCGTGATGTCTCTCTTGTCGTGATGTGTGGTTTGTCTCTCTCGTCGTGATGTGTAGTGTCTCTCTTGTCGTGATGTGTCTCTTGTCGTGATGTGTCTCTTGTCGTGATGTGTCTCTTGTCGTGATGTGTCTCTTGTCGTGATGTGTCTCTTGTCGTGATGTGTCTCTTGTCGTGATGTGTGGTTTGTCTCTCTCGTCGTGATGTGTAGTGTCTCTCTTGTCGTGATGTGGTGTCTTGTCGTGATGTGTCTCTTGTCGTGATGTGTGTTTTGTCGTGATGTGTGTTTTGTCTCTCTTGTCGTGATGTGGGTTTTGTCTCTCTTGTCGTGATGTGGTGTCTTGTCGTGATGTGTCTCTTGTCGTGATGTGTGTTTTGTCGTGATGTGTGTTTTGTCTCTCTTGTCGTGATGTGGTGTCTTGTCGTGATGTGTCTCTTGTCGTGATGTGTGGTTTGTCTCTCTCGTCGTGATGTGTAGTGTCTCTCTTGTCGTGATGTGGTGTCTTGTCGTGATGTGTCTCTTGTCGTGATGTGTGTTTTGTCGTGATGTGTGTTTTGTCTCTCTTGTCGTGATGTGGGTTTTGTCTCTCTTGTCGTGATGTGGTGTCTTGTCGTGATGTGTCTCTTGTCGTGATGTGTGTTTTGTCGTGATGTGTGTTTTGTCTCTCTCGTCGTGATGTGTAGTGTCTCTCTTGTCGTGATGTGGTGTCTTGTCGTGATGTGTCTCTTGTCGTGATGTGTGTTTTGTCGTGATGTGTGTAGTGTCTCTCTGTCGTGATGTGTAGTGTCTCTCTTGTCGTGATGTGTCTCTTGTCGTGATGTGTGTTTTGTCGTGATGTGTGTAGTGTCTCTCTCGTCGTGATGTGTAGTGTCTCTCTTGTCGTGATGTGTCTCTTGTCGTGATGTGTGTTTTGTCGTGATGTGTGTAGTGTCTCTCTTCGTGATGTGTAGTGTCTCTCTTGTCGTGATGTGGTGTCTTGTCGTGATGTGTCTCTTGTCGTGATGTGTGTTTTGTCGTGATGTGTGTAGTGTCTCTCTGTTAGTGATGTGTAGTGTCTCTCTTGTCGTGATGTGGTGTCTTGTCGTGATGTGTCTCTTGTCGTGATGTGTGTTTTGTCGTGATGTGTGTAGTGTCTCTCTCGTCGTGATGTGTGGTTTGTCTCTCTCGTCGTGATGTGTGGTGTCTCTCTTGTCGTGATGTGGTGTCTTGTCGTGATGTGTGGTTTGTCTCTCTCGTCGTGATGTGTAGTGTCTCTCTTGTCGTGATGTGGTGTCTTGTCGTGATGTGTCTCTTGTCGTGATGTGTGTAGTGTCTCTCTTAGTGGTGATGTGTAGTGTCTCTTTGTCGTGATGTGATGTGTCTCTTGTCGTGATGTGGTGTCTTGTCGTGATGTGTAGTGTCTCTCTTGTCGTGATGTGGTGTCTTGTCGTGATGTCTCTCTTGTCGTGATGTCTCTCTTGTCGTGATGTGGTGTCTTGTCGTGATGTGTAGTGTCTCTCTTGTCGTGATGTGGTGTCTTGTCGTGATGTCTCTCTTGTCGTGATGTGTGGTTTGTCCTACATTTTAATTACATTATTATTATTTTTAATCCCAGCCCCCCGTCCCCGCAGGAGGCCTTTTGCCTTCTGGTAGGCCGTCATTGTAAATAAGAATTTGTTCCTGACTTGTCTAGTGGAATAAAAGTTAAATAAAAATAAATTAAATCCACTATCCACTGTGGCTGTGTCTCAATATGCACCCTATCCTCTACACGGTGAGATACTTTTGACCAGGGCCCGTAAGGAGCCATTTGGGAAATAGGCTCTTCTAATAATTAGGTTAGCCCTTCACAACCGGTGACACTTAGGAGGACGATGGATATAATTTCTATGACGGTTGTGTTCGAGCTGAGAAGGAGAGATTAGTAACAGTTAATATCCAGGTGGCCTTTACACGTTGTTAATGAACAGCTCGTTGTCAACAGCCCGACAACATGGCCGCCGTGGCAAGGTGAGGTGGCTGAAGCTTTTAGTTTTCTTTACACAGATATCAAAACAATTTAACACGGACTAGTCACCCTTCAAGAAAATGGACAAATTTAACAACTTGTCTTCATGCTTTTATAATCCGTTATGGTCTAGGGGTTTATGTCTGTTACACTAAACTGGGATTTTCCCAAGTAGCATCTAAATTGTCTTCAAAACGTTGGATCGTGTTTGGAAATGTCATGCAATGTTAGATGGTTTAGTAGAGGTGTAGACCTTGTTAGATGGTTTAGTAGAGGTCCATGTTAGATGGTTTAGTAGAGGTGTAGACCTTGTTAGATGGTTTAGTAGAGGTGTAGACCTTGTTAGATGGTTTAGTAGAGGTCCATGTTAGATGGTTTAGTAGAGGTGTAGACCTTGTTAGATGGTTTAGTAGAGGTGTAGACCTTGTTAGATGGTTTAGTAGAGGTCCATGTTAGATGGTTTAGTAGAGGTGTAGACCTTGTTAGATGGTTTAGTAGAGGTGTAGACCTTGTTAGATGGTTTAGTAGAGGTCCTTGTTAGATGGTTTAGTAGAGGTGTAGACCTTGTTAGATGGTTTAGTAGAGGTGTAGACCTTGTTAGATGGTTTAGTAGAGGTTTAGACCTTGTTAGATGGTTTAGTAGAGGCCCTTGTTAGATGGTTTAGTAGAGGTCCTTGTTAGATGGTTTAGTAGAGGTGTAGACCTTGTTAGATGGTTTAGTAGAGGTGTAGACCTTGTTAGATGGTTTAGTAGAGGTGTAGACCTTGTTAGATGGTTTAGTAGAGGTGTAGACCTTGTTAGATGGTTTAGTAGAGGTGTAGACCTTGTTAGATGGTTTAGTAGAGGTGTAGACCTTGTTAGATGGTTTAGTAGAGGTCCTTGTTAGATGGTTTAGTAGAGGTCCATGTTAGATGGTTTAGTAGAGGTCCTTGTTAGATGGTTTAGTAGAGGTCCTTGTTAGATGGTTTAGTAGAGGTCCTTGTTAGATGGTTTAGTAGAGGTCCTTGTTAGATGGTTTAGTAGAGGTGTAGACCTTGTTAGATGGTTTAGTAGAGGTGTAGACCTTGTTAGATGGTTTAGTAGAGGTGTAGACCTTGTTAGATGGTTTAGTAGAGGCCCTTGTTAGATGGTTTAGTAGAGGTCCTTGTTAGATGGTTTAGTAGAGGTCCATGTTAGATGGTTTAGTAGAGGTCCTTGTTAGATGGTTTAGTAGAGGTCCATGTTAGATGGTTTAGTAGAGGTGTAGACCTTATTAGATGGTTTAGTAGAGGTGTAGACCTTGTTAGGTTAGATGGTTTAGTAGAGGTGAAGACCTTGTTAGATGGTTTAGTAGAGGTGTAGACCTTGTTAGATGGTTTAGTAGAGGCCCTTGTTAGATGGTTTAGTAGAGGTCCTTGTTAGATGGTTTAGTAGAGGCCCTTGTTAGATGGTTTAGTAGAGGCCCTTGTTAGATGGTTTAGTAGAGGTCCTTGTTAGATGGTTTAGTAGAGGACCTTGTTAGATGGTTTAGTAGAGGTCCTTGTTAGATGGTTTAGTAGAGGCCCTTGTTAGATGGTTTAGTAGAGGTCCTTGTTAGGTGGTTTAGTAGAGGTGTAGACCTTGTTAGATGGTTTAGTAGAGGTGTAGACCTTGTTAGATGGTTCAGTAGAGGTGTAGACCTTGTTAGATGGTTTATTAGAGGTGTAGACCTTGTTAGATGGTTTAGTAGAGGTGAAGGCCTCGTTAGATGGTTTAGTAGAGGTAGAATAGTATGCAGAGCCACAATCAGCACCTCAACTCCTTCCTTACTGTGTGATGGTGTTTGGGAACGTCGCGATGGTTTGAAGGGTGTTAGTCGGTAAGCTGCCATTTTAACGTCCTAATAATGCCATTCATGTTACGCTGAGATGTCCTGGTTGGATATGTCTCTAACCCTACATGCTTCCTGGTTGGATGTCTTCAAAATGCTTCCTGTTTGGATATGTCTCTAACCCTACATGCTTCCTGGTTGGATATGTCTCTAACCCTACATGCTTCCTGGTTGGTCTCTAACCCTATGCTTCCTGGTTGGATATGTCTCTAACCCTACATGCTTCCTGGTTGGATATGTCTCTAACCCTACATGCTTCCTGTTTGGATATGTCTCTAACCCTACATGCTTCCTGGTTGGATATGTCTCTAACCCTACATGCTTCCTGGTTGGATATGTCTCTGTGGTTACATGCTTCCTGGTTGGATATGTCTCTAACCCTACATGCTTCCTGTTTGGATATGTCTCTAACCCTACATGCTTCCTGGTTGGATATGTCTCTAACCCTACATGCTTCCTGGTTGGATATGTCTCTAACCCTACATGCTTCCTGTTTGGATATGTCTCTAACCCTACATATGTCTCTCCTGTTTGGATATGTCTCTAACCCTACATGCTTCCTGTTTGGATATGTCTCTGTGGTTAAACCCTACATGCTTCCTGTTTGGATATGTCTCTGTGGTTGTTTGGATATGTCAACCCTGCTTCCTGTTTGGATATGTCTCTAACCCTACATGCTTCCTGGTTGGATATGTCTCTAACCCTACATGCTTCCTGTTTGGATATGTCTCTAACCCTACATGCTTCCTGTTTGGATATGTCTCTAACCCTACATGCTTCCTGGTTGGATATGTCTCTAACCCTACATGCTTCCTGTTTGGATATGTCTCTAACCCTACATGCTTCCTGGTTGGATATGTCTCTAACCCTACATGCTTCCTGTTTGGATATGTCTCTAACCCTACATGCTTCCTGTTTATGTCTCTAACCCTATGCTTCCTGTTTGGATATGTCTCTAACCCTACATGCTTCCTGTTTGGATATGTCCTCTAACCCTACATGCTTCCTGGTTGGATATGTCTCTAACCCTACATGCTTCCTGTTTGGTCTCTAACCCTACATGCTTCCTGTTTGGATATGTCTCTAACCCTACATGCTTCCTGGTTGGATATGTCTCTAACCCTACATGCTTCCTGGTTGGATATGTCTCTAACCCTACATGCTTCCTGGTTGGATATGTCTCTAACCCTACATGCTTCCTGTTTGGATATGTCTCTAACCCTACATGCTTCCTGTTTGGATATGTCTCTAACCCTACATGCTTCCTGTTTGGATATGTCTCTAACCCTACATGCTTCCTGGTTGGATATGTCTCTAACCCTACATGCTTCCTGGTTGGATATGTCTCTAACCCTACATGCTTCCTGTTTGGATATGTCTCTAACCCTACATGCTTCCTGTTTGGATATGTCTCTAACCCTACATGCTTCCTGGTTGGATATGTCTCTAACCCTACCTTCCTGTTTGGATATGCTTCCTGGTTGTCTCTAACCCTACATGCTTCCTGGTTATGTCTCTAACCCTACATGCTTCCTGGTTGGATATGTCTCTAACCCTACATGCTTCCTGGTTGGATATGTCTCTAACCCTACATGCTTCCTGTTTGGATATGTCTCTAACCCTACATGCTTCCTGGGATATGTCTCTAACCCTACATGCTTCCTGGTTGGATATGTCTCTAACCCTACATGCTTCCTGTTTGGATATGTCTCTAACCCTACATGCTTCCTGTTTGGATATGTCTCTAACCCTGCTTCCTGGTTGGATATGTCTCTAACCCTACATGCTTCCTGTTTGGATATGTCTCTAACCCTACATGCTTCCTGTTTGGATATGTCTCTAACCCTACATGCTTCCTGTTTGGATATGTCTCTAACCCTACATGCTTCCTGTTTGGATATGTCTCTAACCCTACATGCTTCCTGTTTGGATATGTCTCTAACCCTACATGCTTCCTGTTTATGTCTCTAACCCTACATGCTTCCTGTTTGGATATGTCTCTAACCCTACATGCTTCCTGGGATATGTCTCTTGCTTCCTGGTTGGATATGTCCTGTGGTTACATGCTTCCTGGTTGGATATGTCTCTGTGGTTATATGTCTCTGTGGTTACATGCTTCCTGTGAGGTTTTCAGTGCCTGTCGTCTCTGGTGCCATTTAAACTCCTGATAAACCTCAATCATCTTTGTTCAATGATGCTCTCGGCGTCATGCTGTGGTAATGTGATTATAATGTCTTTATGGCGACTGTCATTTTAGGAGGCTAGGCTCTGAACTGTTGTCAAAGACATTGGTCATGGTCGAATGAGGATGAGCATAATGGGTGGAGGGATACTGAGTTTAATCTCACACATTAACAATTTGACTCTCTCCTGCACCTTCTCATCCATGTTACTGAGCTCTCTCTCTGTCTCTCTCTCCCTCTGTCTCTCTCTCTGTCTGTTTCTCTCTCTCTC